>NW_026780613.1:487500-635642 GCF_030144855.1 Hypanus sabinus | reverse complement strand
CTCGCACGACAAGATTGCTAACTAACCCTTCCTCATTGCTCAATACCCAATCTGGAATGACCTGCTCTCTGGTTGGTTCCTCGACATGCTGGTTCAGAAAACCATCCCGCATACATTCCAAGAAATCCTCTTTCTCAGCACCTTTATCAATTTGGTTCACCCAATCTATATGTAGATTGAAGTCACCTATCATAACTACTGTTCCTTTATTGCACGCATTTCTAATTTCCTGTTTGATGCCATCTCCATCTTCACTACTACTGTTAGGTGGCCTGTACACAACTCCCACCAGCGTATTCTACCCCTTAGTGTTATGCAGCTCTACCCATATCGATTCCACATCATCCAGGATAATGACCTTCCCTTATATTGCATTAATCCTCTCTCTAACCAGCAATGCTACCCCGCCTCCTTTTCTTTCCTGTCTATCCCTTATGAATATTGAATATCCCTGGATGTTGAGCTCCCATCCTTGGTCACCCTGGAGCCATGTCACTGTGAGCCCAACTATATCAGATTCATTAATAACTATCAGCACATTCAATTCATCTGTCCTGTTCCGAATGCTCCTCACATTCACACACAAACCCTTCAGGGTTGTTTTCACAACACTCTTAGCCCTTATACAATTATGTTGAAAAGTGGCCTTTTTTGCTTTTTGCCCTGGATTTGCCTGCCTGCCACTTTTACATTTCACCTTACTACTTTTTCTTCTACCCTCATTTTACACCCCTCTGTCTCTCTGCACTTGTTTCCCATACCCCTGCCACATTAGTTTAAATCCTCGTGAACAGCAGTAGCAAATGCTCCCCTATGACATTAGTTCCAGTCCAACCCTGGCGCAGACATACCGGTCCCACCTCCCCCAAATCAGGTTCCAATGCCCAGAAATTTGAATCCCTCCCCCTTGCACCAGTTTTCAAGCCACGTATTCATCTGGAATATCCTCCTATTTCTACTCTGACGAACAGGTTTTTGATGTTATCAAGGGCAAATCATGCTTGACTAATCTGTTGGAGTTTTTTGAGGGTGTAACAAGGATGTTAGACGAGGGTAAGCCAGTGGATGTAGTGTACCTAGATTTCAGAAGGCATTCGATAAAGTGCCACCTAGGAGATTGGTGAGTAAAATCAGAGCTCATGGCATTGAGGGCAGGGTTTCAACATGGATAGAAAACTGGTTGGCAGATAGAAAGCAAAGGGTAGCAGTGAATAGGTGTTTCTCGGACTGGCTGGAGGTGACTAGTGGGGTACCACAGGGCTCTGTATTGGGACCACAGCTCTTTACGATTTATGTCAACGATTTAGATGAGGGCATTGAAAACTATATCAGTAAGTTTGCTGACGATACGAAACTGGGTGGCAGTGTGACATGCGAAGAGGACGTTAGGAGAATACAGGGAGACTTGGATAGGCTGGGTGAGTGGGCAGATACTTGGCAGATGCCATTCAATGTGAATAAATGTGAAGTTATCCACTTTGGAAGCAGGAACAAGAGGGCAGAGTATTGTCCGAACGGTGTAGAGTTAGGTAAGGGAGAAATGCAAAGAGACCTAGGAGTCCTAGTTCAACAGTCAATGAAGATGAATGTGCAAGTGCAACAGGCAGTGAAGAAGGCAAATGGAATGTTGGCCTTTATTACAAGGGGAATTGAATACAAGAGCAAGGATGTCCTTTTGCATTTGTACAGGGCCCTGGTGAGACCACACCTGGAATATTGTGTACAGTTTTGGTCTCCAGTTTTAAGGAAGGACATTCTGGCAATTGAGGAAGTGCAGCGTAGATTCACTAGGGTGATTCCTGAGATGGCAGGGCTGTCTTACGCAGAGAGATTGGAGAGATTGGGCTTGTACACGCTGGAATTGAGGAGATTGAGAGGGGATCTGATTGAAACGTTTAAGATAATTAAAGGATTTGATAGGATTGAAGCAGGAAATATGTTCCAGATGTTGGGAGAGTCCAGTACCAGAGGGCATGGATTGAGAATAAGAGGTCAGTTATTTAAAACAGAGTTGAGGAAGAGCTTCTTGTCCCAGAGAGTTGTGGAGGTGTGGAATGCACTGCCTCGGAAGACGGTGGAGGCCAATTCTCTGGATGCTTTCAAGAAGGAGCTAGATAGATATCTGATTGATAGGGGAATCAAAGGATATGAGGACAAGGCAGCGACTGGGTATTGATAGTGAATGATCAGCCATGATCTCAGAATGGCGGTGCAGAATCGAGGGGCCGAATGGTCTACTTCTGCACCTATTGTCTAAAACCACTATCTTTATTCGTATCTACTTACAATATAATAACTTAAGCAAGATAAGTGTGTATATGTATGTGTACATAGAACTCCCAAAATATTGAGCTCGGTTTTGGATGGTGGGGTGGGGGGGGGGGTGTTTGGATCAATGCTTAGAATCTTGAGATGGCAAAGTGTGAAAGTTCAGTTCATTCACGGAATAAGGGATGGGAGAGAGATATTTGTAATCCAGGGCAAATACAGAGAGAAGGCAATTACATTGAATTCCATAGGTACCACGGTGGTAAAATGAGATAACAGTCGCCGTAGATTTTACCCGTCGCCGTTCCAAATCCACGTACGAATGATCACCGAAAGTGACTTGTCACAGGGATCAGCAACACACACAAAATACTGGTAGAACACAGCAGTCCATGCAGCACCTATAGGGAGAAGCGCTCTCGATGGTTCGGGCCGAGACCCTTCGTCAGGACTAACCGAAAGAAAAGAGATTTGAAAGTAGTGGGGGAGAGGGGGAAATGCGAAATGATGGAAGACCGGAGGGGGTGGGATGAAGCTAAAAGCTGAAAGGTGACTGGCGAAACTGATACGGAGCTGGAGAAGGGAAAGGATCATGGGACGGGAGGCCTCGGGAGTAGGAAAGGAGGGGGTATCACCAGAGGGAGATGGAAAACAGGCAAACAACTAAATATGTCCGGGATGGGGTAAGAAGGGGAGGAGGAGCATTAACGGAAGTTAGAGAAGACAATATTCATGCCATCAGGTTGGAGGCTACCCAGCCGGTAGATAAAGTATTATTCCTTCAACCTGAGTTTGGATTCATTTTGACAATATAGGAAGCCATGGATAGACATATCAGAATGGGAATGGGACGTGTAATTAAAATGTCTAACTTCCGTTAATGCCCCTTCTCCCCTTCTTACCCCATCCCTGACATACTTAGTTGTTTACCTGTTCTCCATCTACCCCGTCCTTCCTTTCTCCTGAGGCCGACCGTCCCATGATCCTTTCCCTTCTCCATCTCTGTATCACTTTCGCCAATCACCTTTCCAGCTCTTAGCTTCATCCCACCACCTCTGGTCTTCTCGATCATTTCGCATTTCCCCTCCCCCCAACTAGTTTCAAATCTCTTAATATCTTTCCTTTCGGTTAGTCCTGACGAAGTGTCTCGGCCCGAAACGTTGACATCGCTTCTCCCTATAGATGCTGCCTGGCGTGCTGTGTTCTACCAGCATGTTGTGTGTGTTGTTGTTTGAAGTTCAGATTTCCTCGTGTTTGCTTTTAGGGAAATCTTCTTCTAGTGAATCACCACACCACATACCCAAGCAAGGTTTAATACATAAGTGATCTCCACAGGATTCCCCAAACAGTTCCAAGCCTCATCAAGGTCGTTCTTGTGTGTGGCAATGGCAGTCACGGGGTACAAATCATGACTCTGATTTCGAATTATTTCATTTAACCTGATCAGGAGCCCTCCGTGCCTTTGCGAGAAGTTGAAATCCCAACAGACTCTGTTACTGACCCCACTTCTGCACCCTCATGTGGGCTTTTCCATTTACATTCCGCACTTAGCTGGCAATGCCCCGTATTTCCTACTTTCGAATCCATTATTACAGTCTCCTCAACGATGAGCAAAATAACACGAAAATATTCGCGATACAGACATTGGCCATTCTACCAATCTGGACCGCTCCGCCATTCCATTATGACTCGTTTATTATCCATTTCAAGACTGTTTTCCTGGATTCTCCTCGTCGTCTTTAATCGTGCAAACTGCGCCTGAAGTATAACTAATATCCTGGGCTGCACAGCCAAAGAATTCCACAGATTCACTGCGTTCTGGCTGAAGAAATTTTCTCCATCTGTGCTCTAATTGGATGTCCTTCGATTCTGAGGCGTTGATCTCTGGTCCTAGACTATCCCACTGTAGGAAACGTCCTTTCAAAATCCTCTGTATCGGGAGGTTTCAATGTTCGGTAGTTTGCCACGAGATCTCCCTTCATACTGCTAAACTCACCGTGAGTTAATCAGTCTGATGGCCTGGTGGAAGAAGCTGCCCCGGAGCCTGTTGGTCCGGGCTTTGATGCTGCCGAATGGTAGCAGCCGGAACAGTTTGTGGTTGGGGTGCCTCTGTTCCCCAATGATCCTTTGGACGCGTTTTTTCACCTGTGTTTGTAAATGTCCTGAGCCTTGCCAAGTTCACAACTACAGATGTGCCGGGCTGTCCGCACCACACTCTGCAGAATCCTGCGAGTAAGGGAGGTACAGTTCGCATGCCAGGTAGTGATGCAGCCAGTCAAGATGCTCTCAATTTTGCCCCTTTCGAAATTTCTTCGGATTTAGGGGCCCATACCAAATTTCCTCAACCGTCTGAGCTAAAAAAAAGCGCCGTTGTGCCTTTTTCACAACACACCTGGTGTGCACAGACCACGTGAGTTCCCCGGTGATGTGGATGCCGAGGAACTTAAAGCTGTTAACCCTCTCGACCCCAGATCCAATAATGTCAACAGGGATTATCCCAGCTCCATTTCTCCTGTAATCCTCAACCAGCTTCTTTGCTTTTGCAACATTGAGGGTGAGCTAGTTTCCTTGCAACCACACTGTCAGGGAGATGACTTCTTCCCTGGAGGCCACCTCGTTATTGTTTAAGTCCAATCCATTTAGCGTCGTCAGCAAATTTAATTAGCAGATTAGATCAGTGGGTAGCGAAACAATCATGGGTATACGGGGAGTAAAGGAGGGGGCTTAGTACACAGCCGTAAGGGGCTCATGTGTTGAGAGTCAGAGGGGTGGAGATGATGGAGCCCACTCTTGTGAATTGTGAAGTTATACATTTTAACATTATTGAAATTATAAAGCGAAAATTCTTTTAACTTGTTTCTTGTTTTCCTCATGTTTTCCTCATCATTACTGTAAACGGCCGTGCTGCAAACCTGCTTTAGCAAGGTTAACTTATATTTACAGTTTGAAAATACTCTCAGGCCAATAGGAAATGTGTCCCGATATGTTGTCAGATTAGAGACAAGTTGGGCCGATGAAGAACTACATCGCATCTGTACTGTAGGATTCGATGTTTGCTGAAACTGGAAAGCTTCAGCCAGACAGAGAAAGGGCAATTATTCTCCCAGCAACATACTGGTATAGAAGATAAACCAGAACTTTAAATAAAGGGAAAACGCCGAACGAGAAGGAAAGAGAATGGACGTCGGGATTGGCAGACACGGCCAGGTCACTAGGAAGGTTTAGAAAATGGACACTTCGACAGTGGATCTGCGTGTTTTCAATACCGGGCATCAGGGTGATATAACGTACAAGGTAAAATACATTTTACAGGACGGAAATTACCAAGCAATCCAATCTATACTTGGATTTTTTTTCCCTCTGAAATAAAGGCATAACTGCTGGGAACAGCAACACTTTCAGGCAGTTCAATTCACTAATATGCTTTCACTGCAGGTTTTTTATTTCAAAATTTGTAAATTATTTGATCCTATCATCTGAGCGGTACAGACCTAAAATATTTCAAAACTAAAGTAGCCGGCGAGAGCAGAAGACCTTTCAGTTGTTCTCTAAATTTTGTCTGGGTTACTCCGTAGATAAAAGTATTTGTGCAGCTGCTGAAATTCTGAATCACTGAACCCCAAACCTGTGCCTGAAAAAGCCGGATAGACATTTCTAGGTCTGTGTAGAGGCATCGCATGAAAATGAAGACCAGAGTGGTTGTCGCCCAACAGAGAAGGAAACTCGCCGACAGGCTGAAGAGCAGAATGATGGATTGTCTCCGAATCTCCATCTCCGGATCTCGCTGTTTCCCGCAATTTCCCCGTCCCTTCAGCCCCCTGCGGACTCTGCTCGCCGCCAGTATCTGTCTGACGGTCAGAGTATTGAGGGTCAAAATGAGGAAGAAAGGAGGTAGCGGATTCAACAGACGGTCCACCCAATAAAACCCCTCAAACGATCCCGAGAAAAGAAGTACGGACCTATCGAAACAGACCCAGTGACCAGTCACCAACAACGATGCCCATTCCATGTATACGAAATAAAATGGTATGTTTTTTAAACAGAAACCGATCGATATTGCGCCAATCACCAAACCCGCAATTTTTGGGATGCAGTATTTCGTTTTAAAATTAGCGGAGCAAATGGCCACAAAGCGATCGAAAGTGAAAGCGACAGTAAACCACATGGAACAGTCAACGGTCACGTGACACATGACGTAGTGAACAAGGCAGAACGGAGCGTTGCCCAGGACTCCGTAAGTAAATCTGTATGCTCGACCCATCTGGTAGAACAGGACTTCGATAATCACCACCATTAGATCCGCCGCAGCCATCGCCACCAGGTACCGCGTGACACATTTGGAGAGACCGCAGTTTCCTTGGCTGAGAATGATGATGGCCACAAGGTTAACTGCAGTGAATCAAAAAAGACCAAAAATAAGATTAAAGGAAATCAAAAGCATTTTTTTTTTGTAGAAATACAGCAGTCATTTGTTTGATTGAGGTAAAATCCATCTTTCATCTCTGCTGGACGTTATCAGTGGAAGTAAAAAAATGCTTTGCTTGTTTGAACACGTGACCGCAGCACAAAGCGTTTGACAGTAGCGCATGCTCACATTAATCTCTTCACGTTCACCGATGCAGCAGCGAGGAGTAGAGTCCAAGAATAATGGAGCACAGAAACGGATCCTTCGGCCCAATATCTCCATACTGACCGACGTGGACATCTGATACCGTTTTCCGTGATTGGATCAGATTCGTCAAACTATTCATGTGTACTTCAAATATTAGTAACGACTCTGTAAGGCCCATTTCCTTTGTCAGGCTGTTCAATGCACACAGCAACTTCTATGTGAGGAAACGTCGCTCGGAATCCAACTACATTTCTGCCTTTTGCAATAAAATGCCACTCGGCCGAACCTCTCCCTGTAACTCAGTCCCGCGAGTCCCTGCAAATCTTTGTAAATACCGACTGCACTCTTTTCAGCGGACTTCTGGCTTTCCTATCACAGGGCGACCAAGACTGTTCACAGAACTCCAAGCGCGGTATCTCCAAGGAGAGGGGTAGTGTAATTGAAGTGCGCATCTACGCTTCTTTCCGAAAGTCTGAGTTACTATTCGATTGCAAGGTCAGATTCTGAAACCAAGATCTTGCACCGCAGCAACCTTCCCTCTGTTTTATTTTACTGCTTCGGGGACAAACCATTGCTCTGAGCAGAACATTGTTACCCTGTCTTAAGAGTACTCGGCACTTGTAATGTTTTTTAAATCTGTAATATGCAAGTCAAACGATGACCAAACATAACACACAACACACGTAGACACTGTCAGGCAGTCACAATTGACAGGGAGGATGCAACAGTGAAATGTCCTGACGGGACGACGTTGGCGGTTTCTTAAAAGTAAGACTTCTATTCTGTCTTTATTGTGACCATCTTTGACAGTGTTGTAACTTCAAACAATGACAATGCACATACGTTGAAGCTAAAATTTTTCAATGTAACTGTTGTACGATTAGTGCTTAGCACATTTATGGTTTGTATTCATTAATACAGTTAAATTCAGTTTATTTCATTATTATATTACCAAAGATGTCGAAACATTTTAGCATAATTTTAAAATGATGTTAACATGGTGTAAAAGAAATTCCAGCTCCTTGTCCACAAATGCCACGTTCGCGGGGGAGTTTCAATCATGGCGAGGCTGTGGTATGGAATTGATGACGGGCGCAGTAAAATAAGTCCTGATCCATCGAGCCGGAATCGAACCAGCGACCTAAAGATGACTCCATTTCCTCTACAGTCCTCCGCTCTACAACTGAGCTATCGAAGGAAAAGCGACACCGAGTTTCTCCACGTTGGCTCCTACCGACAATCATTATGCAGATTTCAGACTGGCATCTGTCGACCGATGGCAAAAGCCTGCCTGTGGCAACTATCTCGTCCTTCCAGCACTGGGGGCCACAGGCCACGGGATGACGCCTCTCACCGCGCTTCTGACAATTCTAGGGACACTACGATTCCAACACAGCTCTTTGATCGTCCTCGCCCGTTCAAATCAAAGTTACTCAGCTTTCTCTTTTCACCCAGTAACCAGGGCAATGTCCTTCTAACCACTCACCTGATTTATGCCTGAATCGTCGCCTGCAGCTCATGCATTACTGAAACACCAGCTGCCAGCCGGCTTTTCCTCCAATCTGCTTTCAACGCAGCAAACCTACGACATTTTCTCCCGGCCCTTTGACTGAGACACTTTCCGCACAACCGCATCTTTTGTGCATTCCAAGTTCAGAGATTTGATGCGACGAATCCTCTGAATACAAAATGTCGAAGGAGAATGCGAGCATCGATCTCGCTACCCCTCGCATGCTAAGCGAGCGCTCTAACATTTGAGCTAATTCCCCAGCACATCGCGCTAGCCTCCTATAATTTGCTCCGTTGGACAAACATCATTGCATGCCTGCCACTGTTCACCGATGCACAATCAGCAGCTCACAGACAGGCACACACAGTCACTCACTCATCAGTAGCTGAGCGCGGCGTGAGGTCTCTGCTTCCGTATAAGTAATCGAAAGGTACTTACCCGGGATACCGACAATTACAGTGACTGTGTAACAAATCTCCCTGTCTGGAAACATTGTTGATCCAAGGCTGCTCTGTTTGGAATGTTGTCAATTTCTAAATTTCATAAATGTTGTAAATAGCCAGTAAATAAACTCAAACAGTTATAACAAAAGCCAGAGAGCAAATTTCCTTTGCGCCTACTGAGTAAAACTCTTCACGGATCACACGTTGTTGAGAGTCCACCGCGTCTGGATGTTTCCGTCTTCAATGTAGCTGAAGCACAGAATGACGTACTTTTATAGAAAAATCGGTCACCAACAATGAAAACAACTTGCACAGTGACTGGTGCTAATTACCGCTAATTAGCAAAAATATCTGTGCTCTAACGAACCTTAATGCCAGTGGGGAAATGATACGCCTTATTTCATTGAACTGAACTCAACACCTGTCATGAAGCCTCAAGAGACGGCCGATGCTGGGATCGCAACACCAGCTGCGATGTTGTGAAACTACTCCGTGTAATGACAGGACATTATCTCGCATCGCTGGTGACGACAGTAGTCTGTAATCCTGTGGGTGAGTCCACCTCATCAGCGCTGATTCCACACTCACATTGCGAGTGGAGTCTCTGTCTCGTTACTTCCCCGTGATGACGCACCTTTCATGTGATTCACTGTCACTTTGCTTGCGGTGATTTATTTTTTAATGGACATTAACATGAATGATTTCTGGCGCAGACCCTCACTGTTTGCACTGTTACCGGAGTCAGTCGCAAACACAGATGTTGGCAGGTATGCGGCGCGAAATGCGAACCAATGACCCCAGCATTACAGACATTGTCCGCTGCTGTACCAGACAGTGAAAAACAGAAAATATTGTGTCAACACCGGTCTTAATGCAAATGTAGCAGTAACGATATTACAGAGGCACCAGATGATTTTCGAAGTTAGATTTCAGAAAAAGTGCATATTAAGGTGCTAAACAGAGGTGAACAGCGCAGTGGAACATCAATACGCGTGCACAGCGAGGTATCAGGATATAGAAAGAGAGCTGTTCCTGAAACACGCTGTTCTCGTGTTTGGACAGAGAAATATGGAGAACCAGGGGACAGGGGTTCT
This sequence comes from Hypanus sabinus, assembly GCF_030144855.1. Lineage (NCBI taxonomy): Eukaryota > Metazoa > Chordata > Chondrichthyes > Myliobatiformes > Dasyatidae > Hypanus > Hypanus sabinus. The sequence continues at coordinate 625,715 of NW_026780613.1, read as the reverse complement.
TTGACATTTCATGAAACATAACAGGCCAGTTGCGTCACTTCAGCCACAGCACATCAGGAACAGAATGACGGTCCAAGGAGAGACGCATTGGAAAGAACGCAGCATTATGAACCAGCATCAGTAACTGAGCTTCCGGGCGTGCACTGGCTTCAGATTAGAGCCGCGCAAATATCTGAGTGCCGGGGAAAGCGGATTGATGGTAAATCAGGGAGGATCCTGGCACTAATTGTCGAACCCCTTTCTATGAGAATAAAATTCTGCGTCAATTCAGCCAGTGGACATTAGGAACATCCAGGGAGACGCTTTCGAAAGAAAGCAACATTCTGAAACCAGCATCAATAACTGAGATTTTGGCCGTACAGTGGCTTGGAATTACAGCTGTTTCTATATCTGAGTGCCGGGGAAAGGGGATTAATGGTATGTCAGGGAGCATTCTGGCACTAACGGTCGAACCTCTTTGTGTGTGCATGAGAATGAAATGGTTAATTGTGTGCAGCGCTCTCCTCCTCGAGGACAGGCATACTTTGGATTCTATGAAAGCGAAGATAAGGTGCCTCCACCCAAAAGGTCATCTGTCCATTTTCCTCCACTGACGCTGCCTACATGACTTGTTCCTCCAGCATCGTGCAGGCTCCTCATAGATTCTTTTACAGGAGTTTCTCAGCTTGTTCAAGGCCAAGACAGGAGCCGCGGAATTCAAAAGTTAATTCCAAGTAGCTTTGTGGAATAAAATGTTATTTTGCTCATTCATTGCTTAATTCACTGACAAGAATTGCAGAAAAAAATGAGGTAATTATTTCTGCCTACAGCAGACTATGAGAGAAATGGTTAGTGTCCCACACTGATACCACGCCACACCCAGACTGATGGAAGTACCCTTACCCCGCTGGAGAACATCCCGCAGTTGTATTCGGAAACAGAGTCACAAAGCACAGAATCATGGAGAAGTCCGGCACTGAAACAGGCTCCTATGCTCATCCGCCAGTGCGGAACTGATACTCTCCCTAGTCCCGTGGACATTGCACCTGGACCATGCCGTCCATTCATGTAGGAGTCAATTTCCTCTTCAATGTTGCAATCGGTCCTGCATCCGCCATTTCCGTTGGAAGCCCGTTCCACACTCTCGCTGCCTCAAGAAGATGTCCCGCCGCATATTGCCCTGATGTACTTCACCTTACAACGGTTGCTCACTACTCTCGTCAAAGTTCAGTGAAATACGCCTGCTTATATTTACGCTATCCATACACTTCATCAACTGGAACTTCTCTTACAAAACGTTCCCTCTTCCTTCAACGCTTGGGGGAACCCGAACCTATTCCTAACCTACTTAATCTTTAGCTCTAACTCCCGCCCTCCAGTCCCGGCATCATCCTTCTAACTTCTCTATGTACATTGAAGTCGTCCATGCAAGTACGTGTCTAGAACACACATTCAATACTCGATATAGGACATTGCCAACGCCTTATACAACTTCAACGTAGCATCACAACTCCTGTACACATTACGTTGATGTTTGAAATCAAATGTGTCAGTAGTACTCTTTACGACCCGATCTGCCTGTGAAGCGAATTTCAGGGAATTATGTATCGGTCTTCCCAGGTCTCTCTGTTATACCACACTACTCAATGCCCTACATTTTGCTGCGTAAGTCCTACCACCGTTTGTCTCTCCACCCCCCCCCCCAAACTGATACACCACGCATTTACCTGTATTCAAGACCATTAGCTAATCTTGTTGTTTACTGCTCATCCAATTTTCAAATATCATTTTCAAATCTGCAGATTCAGCCTATCAGACTGTCGGTCAGATGGTTGATCTATATAACACACAACAATGGACCCAGAGCAACACCTGCGTTACACCGGTAACTACAGGACCAGTTAGAGAAGCCACCGTCTACCACCACTCTTTGGATTCTGCGTCCAAGACAGGGGTTCCCATTATTGTTATTGTTTTTATTTTTTTATCGCGTGGAGGTCTTTCACCATCGTGCCGGTCGCTCAGTGATTCAGTCACCGGAGTTTCTGAGCTTACCCAAGGCCAAATCAAGAGCCGCCAAATTCAGAGGTTAAATCCATGTTGCTTTTTGGAATATAATATGTTGTTTTGCCAAATCATTGCTTAAGACCGACTAGAATTGCACAAAAGTGCGGTAATTATTTCAGCCTACAGCAGACTATGAGAGGAATGGTCAATGGTCCCATATTGATGCCTCGCCACACCCGGCCTGACGGGAGCACCCTTACCCCGCTGGGGAACATCCCGCAATGGCATCTGGTCACAGAGTCATCGAGCAGTCCGGCACTGAAACAGGCTCTTCTGCTCATCCTCCAGCGCCGAACTGATCCTCTCCCTAGTCCCGTGGACACTGCACCTGGACCATGTCGTCCATAACCCTTCCATTCGTGTCGGAGCCAATCTCCTCTTCAATGTTGAAATCGGTCCCGCATCCGCCATTTCCTTTGGAAGCCCGTTCCACACTCTCGCTGCCTCAAGAAGATGTTCCGCCGCATATTGCCCAGATATATTTCACCTTTCACCCGTAGCTCACTACTCTAGTCAAACCTCAGTGGAAAATGCCTGATTGTATTTACGCTACCTATACCCTTCATCAACTGGAACATCTCTTAAAAACCTTACCTCTCACTCCAAAGCTTGGGGGAATGCGAACCTATTCCTAACCTACTTAATCTTTAGCTCTAACTCCCGCCCTCCAGTCCCGGCATCATCCTTCTAACTTCTCTATGTACATTGAAGTCGTCCATGCAAGTACGTGTCTAGAACACACATTCAGTACTCGATATAGGACATTGCCAACGCCTTATACAACTTCAACGTAGCATCACAACTCCTGTACACATTACGTTGATGTTTGAAATCAAATGTGTCAGTAGTACTCTTTACGACCCGATCTGCCTGTGAAGCGAATTTCAGGGAATTATGTATCGGTCTTCCCAGGTCTCTCTGTTACACCACACTACTCAATGCCCTACATTTTGCTGCGTAAGTCCTACCACCGTTTGTCTCTCCAGCCCCCCCCCCCAAACTGATACACCACACATTTACCTGTATTCAAGACCATTAGCTAATCTTGTTGTTTACTGCTCATCCAATTTTCAAATATCATTTTCAAATCTGCAGATTCAGCCTATCAGACTGTCGGTCAGATGGTTGATCTATATAACACACAACAAAGGACCCAGAGCAACACCTGCGTTACACCGGTAACTACAGGACCAGTTAGAGAAGCCACCGTCTACCACCACTCTTTGGATTCTGCGTCCAAGACAGGGGTTCCCATTATTGTTATTGTTTTTATTTTTTTATTGCGTGGAGGTCTTTCACCATCGTGCCGGTCGCTCAGAGACTCAGTCACCGGAGTTTCTGAGCTTACCCAAGGCCAAATCAAGAGCCGCCAAATTCAGAGGTTAAATCCATGTTGCTTTTTGGAATATAATATGTTGTTTTGCCAAATCATTGCTTAAGACCGACTAGAATTGCACAAAAGTGCGGTAATTATTTCAGCCTACAGCAGACTATGAGAGGAATGGTCAGTGGTCCCATATTGATGCCTCGCCACACCCGGCCTGACGGGAGCACCCTTACCCCGCTGGGGAACATCCCGCAATAGCATCTGGTCACAGAGTCATCGAGCAGTCCGGCACTGAAACAGGCTCTTCTGCTCATCCTCCAGCGCCGAACTGATCCTCTCCCTAGTCCCGTGGACACTGCACCTGGACCATGTCGTCCATAACCCTTCCATTCGTGTCGGAGCCAATCTCCTCTTCAATGTTGAAATCGGTCCCGCATCCGCCATTTCCTTTGGAAGCCCGTTCCACACTCTCGCTGCCTCAAGAAGATGTTCCGCCGCATATTGCCCAGATATATTTCACCGTTCACCCGCAGCTCACCACTCTAGTCAAACCTCAATGGAAAATGCCTGATTGTATTTACGCTACCTATACCCTTCATCAACTGGAACATCTCGTAAAAACCTTCCCTCTCACTCCAAAGCTTGGGGGAATGCGAACCTATTCCTAACCTACTCAATCCTTCCCTCCAACTCCCCTCCTCATGTCCCCGCATCATCCTTCTAATTTTTCTATGTACTCAGTCAAGATATTGATATTGTTCATGCAGGTTGGTGACCAGAACGCATACAATACTCGACATTAGGCATCACCAACTATACAACTTCAGCATAGCATCGCAACCCCTGTACTCGTTGCTTCGATGTCTGAAGGCCGATGTGTCTATAGTTCTCTTTACAATCCTATCTGCCTGCGACGCCAGTTGCAACGGATTATGGATCAATCTTCCCAGGTCCCTCTGTAATACCGCAGTACTCAACGCGCTCCCTTTTACAGAGTAAATCCTACCACGGTTTGTCCTCCCAAAGTGATACACCACACACTGACCTGTATTCAAGACCATCAGCTACTCTCGCTGTCTACCACTCATCCAATATCGGGATCACACGCAACTCTGCATATTCAGCCTATCAGACTGTCGGTCAGATCGTTGATCTATATAACACACAACAATGGACCCAGTGCAACCCCTGCGGTACACCGGTAACTACAGGCCTCCAGTTAGAGAGGCCACTACCTACTACCACCCTCAGGATTCTGCCTCTAGGACAGGGGTTCCAATATTTTTATTGCATGGAGCCCTACGGTTAACCGAGGGGTCCGTGGATACAAGGAAGGGAACAGTTGCAGTAAGCCAGCGTTGCATCCAATTTACTACCGCATTCACAGTGACAAAAGACGGGACACTCCGGCACAACCTCTCAGGCCCGACATTGACAAAGGCATTAATAAACCTGATTCTGATTCTGGTTTGCTAATCTGGGTTTGGAGTGCTCTATAAATCTCAGCACGGAGTGCAGTATTGAACCGGGTGCATGGCGGCCCGGTGTGGGAACACCAATACCGCAGAACGGAAACACCTGCACAAGGTAGTGGATGCATCCCATCCCATCACAGGAAAAGCCCCACACACCCGACAGGTGAAAACACAGGAAACTAGCGACACAGCTACAACGTGTGACGTCACAAGGAAGCAGAAGGCATAAACAAGAGCGTCCACCTTCCAGGTGATTCTCTTTTATCCCGGCTTCCATTGGAAAGAGACACAAGACCAGGTTTAGGAACAGTTCTTCACTCTTACCTTCAGGCACTTGAAACAACGCGGATTACTTCACTCACCGCAAAACTGAACAGATTCCCCAACCATGGACACAGTTTGAATGGCTCCGAAAGTCATGTTCTCCTAATATTGATGCGATGTATTCATTCATCAAGTTATCTAATTTTCTGTCCTATCGACCTCTATTTACCTATCTATCTATCTATCTATCTATCTATCTATCTATCTATCTATCTATCTATCTATCTATCTATCTATTAGTTTGTTTATTTACTTATTTACTGTTTTGCATTATTATGTTGGCCAGTGTTGACCATGGACGGTGCGACCGGATTGTCTCCCTGGTACACAAGCCAATATGTAAAGCTATTGCAACAGTATACACAGAGCACGTTGTTGCCACGTCGTTGTTGTTCACAACATTTCCTCGTAGTTTGCTACCGAGGTTTCCCCAGGACTGGGTTTTGTTGTAGGGTGGAGAACAGAATTCTCCATCACGTGATGAGTGCCAACCCCGGCTGACAAGCCCCATCCGTCCGAAGCCATGGTGAGCCGCCTTTGCTCCTCATCCTGTCAATAGAAATGGTTCCGCCGGGCTTAGTAGTTAAACCTCATGTGAAGGTCAGGAGCTGGGCTTGTTCAGACGGGGTAGACAACCCAGAGGTTGTGTGAGAAACACGCCATTGAGAGATGTTTTGTGTCGTGGGAGTTAATCAGCATTACCAACCCCGTCTATCACACGCCTAATGAAGCTTTTCAGTCTGATGACTATTTAAGTTTTTTTTTTCTCAGCTCAAGCTGGTCAAACTTGCGGCATGTCCACAGCCGAGGGCACTTATTTTCTTAATTGCGGGAAGTTTTAGGAGCAGTCTAGAGCTGTTTATTATTGCGGCTTTCTGGAGACTTACATAAATATTGCTGTGAAGGCCTAACTGTTTCAAAATACTGTATAGTGTGTTTGGGATGAGACCAGTTGTGAATATTCCTATTGGGACAATGTATACTAGACAATGTATGCTAGAGCTGTTCGGGAGGGTTTAAAGTAATTTGCCGTGGGTGGGACCCGGGTCGTTCGTGCTGAGGATGAGGTACGAGGGGTGATTGACGGACGGGCGCCATGTATTGGCCCTATTTGTGATAATGAACCGGCCTTAATGTAATTGTAGGACTCCGACGCTGAAAACTGGATCAGGTTCTATCTATAGTAACGTTACTGCCTTTTATGGGTTAGCATTTTAAAGCAAGAATTTGGTGAATGATGCTTGCCACCTGATTTCACCTGTATCAGTAATGAAACTGAGTTAATCTGCTGCAGGATCCTGTGCTGCGGTCGATTGTTTCTGCTTTCTCGTGACATTGTCGGCTTGAATTTGTTGTTCTTCTGTATTTTATATTGGTTCAGAGTTCACCACCTTGAGTTGCACCGTTCCTGGGAAAAGGACTCCAACTCTGAGCCAAACCTTCGCCGTTTCCTTGACGACATCAACTGTTTAGATCGTCGGGATGTTCTCCACAGAGGGTCATGTTCTTCCATCGGATAACTTTCTGTTCTGAAGTGACAATGTTATTATTTTTTCTATATTGTACTTTCATTTAAGTTTAATGGTGTTGCCTCCATATCAGAATTCCACATGTTCGCGTTGATCACTAAAGCTTGTCTTCCTTGCTGAAAAGTTAACTTTCTAAGTTTCATCTGGGTAGCGTGTAAACTTATTGCGTCTGTTATTTCTCTTCCGCCTCTGTCCGAGGTACCTGCTTTCAAGTGCATGTAGTCTTTTCTAAAATTTTCATTTCAGTTATTATTTTTCTTTATCAGTTTTCCAGATAGGCTTTGATAAACAAATATAATGTATTTGCAGCAAACCTGTGTGTTGCCTTTGTAATATTTTCACTATTGAGCTCTTTCTGGCGCATTTTCTTAAGACCTGAAGTGGTTTATTTCCATTTATTACGCCATGATCTAATTTGCTTGCATTTTGATATCCCAGGAGTTTATATCTTTCATATCCATCCATGGGGAGTATCGGAACTTGCTGCTCTACTCGCTCTATTGCACCTTTCATTATGTTTAATGTTCTGCGGTTATCCAGTCCAAATGACATGTTTCTCTAGGGTGGGGCAGAACTAAATAACCTTTGGTAGTCAACATAACAACATGAAAGCTTTCAGATATTCATTCGGGCTTGATTCAGAATTACAGAATCTATTATCAGTTATCTTTACATATTTTCACACCCTCACGGCATACTTTCTGCTCTTCTGTAATTATATTGTGATTACCTAAGTGAGTGTCGAATAGCTATGGGATGCATGATGCTACAATTTTATACCGTTTGTAAACAGGTAAATTATTATCAATGGTATTATTGCAGCCGCACGTTTTTTTCCCTCTTGCTCTCAGCTCCAGCCGCTAAATCCTGAGGCACGAGCAAACCGCACACACCTACTTCTCAATTCGTGTGAACTTTCCAGCCACTCTGGTCGTGTGAACTATCATGGCGTTCTGGAGACTGACATCAATATTGTTTAATGCTACTGTGTGCTGACTTTCGGATGATGCAGATGTAGCTGTCACAATTGAGACAATGTGTTACAAGGATTTCCCATCATCAATAATGATCAGTTAGGTACAGAAGGAGTTTGTATTTATTGGTAAGTGCCTTTATTGTCTGAACTAAATCAGCACGTGAACGTACACAGCCGACGAAGTTTCCATGAACCTGGGTAAACTGTCAAATAATCGAAACGATGATTGCCGGTGAAGAGTGGGGTTCCACAGGGCTCCATGTTGGAACCGATTCTTCTTACGTTTTGTGCCAATGATTTCAATGATGGAATTTATCGCTTTTATTTGCAATGTTTGCAGACGATATGAAGAGAGGTGGATGGGCAGGGAGCGTTGTGTAAGTAGAGAGGATACAGAAGCACCTACATAGATTAGGAGAATGGGTAAGGAAATGGCAGGTGGAAGGTAGCACCGTCTCTGGTCATGCACATTGGTAGGGGAAATGAAATCATTGATTCTTTTCTAAACGGAGGGAAAATGCAAACACAAATCTTAGGGGGAAAGAGACCCGGGAGGTCCTGTGTGACAGTCCATAAAGGGAAATTTACAGGTTGAGTCTGGGTGAAGAAGGCGTGCAATGTCAGCGTGGATTTCCGGAGAACCAGAATATAAAAGCAAGAAGATAATGCGGACACTTTATAAAGAACTTTATAAGGGAGGGTTATGGGCTGAGTGCAGGTAGGTGGGACTAGGTGAGATTAAGGGTTCGGCACGGACAAGGAGGGCCGAGATGGCCTGTTTCCGTGCTGTGATTGTTATATGGTTATATAACTGGTGGGGCCACAACTGGAGTGTTATGTGCTGTTTCCGGCCCCTTGTTTGACTGGAGATAGCTCAAATCAGTTTCACGAAAGTAATTCCAGGATTGGATGACGTGCCATCTGAAGAATGTTTGATCACTTTGGGTCTGTATTCACTGGAATTCAGAAAAATTAGGAGTGGCCTCATTGAAAACTATCCAATAGTGAAAGGCCTTGATAGAGTGGATGTGCAGAGGATTTTACGGAAGGCAATCCTTTTAAAATAGAGATGAGGAATAGTTCCTTCAGCCAAAGAGTGGAGTCATCAGTGCAGACAAATATGTTTCTGTATATTTAATACACAGTGTGACAGATTCCTGATTGTTCAGGACATGAGTAGATGTGGGTGGAAGACAGAAGACTGGAGCTGAAAGGAAAATTGGATCAGCCACGATGGAATGGCGAAGCACACTCGATGTAACAAATGGTTTAATTCCACTCCTACATATTATGGTCTCCTGGTCTTATGCCATTGAATATTAACTGGTTAAACAGCCTCATGAGCGGCACCTTCTCAAAGGCCTTCTGAAAATCCAAGTACACAACATCCAACGATTCTCCTGAATCTAACCTGCGTGTAACTTCTTCAAAATTTTCCAGAAGATCTGTCCATTAAAAATCAGAAGATTGAATGAGTAAATAAACTCTTGGGGGATCCGCTGGTGCCGTCAGTCTCACCGGATGATCAGGTCTGTTTGGAAAGTGGATATGCTAGATATGTGATTCCTTTTACCAGTAACTTGTGTGGTTAGACGAATCGGAAAAACAAACAACAAGCGAAGTCAGAATTAGATCCTGGTTTGCACTGTTGAAAAATTATGATCGACACAACCGAGGTAATCCGGACGTGGACCCCGTCCGAAACTCGGGCTACGGGACAGATTTGTGAAAGATAGGTGGAGGCGTTGGTAGGGCTGAGGAAGCAATGTGATTGCAGGAGGACACAGGCAAATTTGAAGAATGAGCAAAAATGTGGCAGATGGAATACAATATTGGGAAATGTACGATAGTGCTTTTTAGCAAAAGGAACAATACTGAACTATTATCTGATGGGGAAGAAGGTTCAAACAACATAAGTACAGAAGGAAATATGAATCATCGAGCAAAACACAGAAGGTTAATTTACGGGACGAGCCTGTGTAAAGAAGGCAAATGCAAACTTGGCAATTATTTAGAGTAAAGTGGAAGATGGCTTGTACACGCTGGAATTAAATTGAGAGGGGATCTAATTGAAACATATCAGATTATTAAGTGATTGGACAAGATAGAGGCAGGAAATATGTTCCAGATGTTGGGAGAGTCCAGTACCAGAGGGCATGGTTTGAGAATTAGGGGTAGGCCATTTAGGACAGAGTTAAGGAAAAACTTCTTCTCCCAGAGAGTTGTGGAGGTGTGGAATGCACTGCCTCAGAAGATAGTGGAGGCCAATTCTCTGGATGCTTTCAAGAAGGAGCTAGATAGGTATCTTATGGATAGGGGAATCAAGGGATATGGGGACAAAGCAGGAACAGGGTATTGATAGTAGATGATCAGCCATGATCTCAAAATGGCGGTGCAGACTCGAAGGGCCGAATGGTCTACTTCTGCACCGATTGTCTATTGTCTATATAAGCAAGGAGATGATGCTAGTATTTTTAAGACCCTTGTAGGCCGCACAGAGCATTTGAGACCCATATCTCTGAAAACGTGTGCTGTCGTTGGAGAGAATCCAGAGGATGTTCAAGATGATGATTCCGGGAATGAAGGGGTTAAGATATGAGGAGCGTTTGCCATCCTTGGGCCTGTACTCCTGCACTGACCTAAGTTTAATGAATGCGGGTGTGGGGTGGCAAATCGCACTGAAACTCACTGAATGAGGGAAAAGTCTAGAAAGGGTGGATGAGGACTGGACTTTTCTTATGGTGGGGGTTGCGATAACAGAGGACACAGCCTCAACACTGAGGAGCGACCTTTCAGTTTCGTTAAAAAGAATCTTATTCAGTCAGAGAGCAGTGAATCTGTGGAATTCTCTGACGGCGGTGAGGGACACGTCTGTGGGTACATTTAAGGCAGAATCCAGAAGCTTGCTGATCAGTCAGGGCATTACAGGATATGCCGAGGAGGCAGGTGCATAGGGTTGAGTGAGAACCGGGATCATCCATGACAGAACGGCAGAACAGACTTGATGGGCTGAATGGCCTAATTCTGCTCCTATGTCTTATTGTCTTATACAGTGAAGAATGACACAAAATACTTGTTACGTTCAGCTGCTATCTCTTTGTTCGATCGGCAGCATCATCTTCCAGCGGTACAATATCAACTCGCCCCCTTTTACTATTTATATGTATGAACAGCTCTTGATAACTGATATTATTGGCTCACTTACTTTAATTTTTCATCTTGTCTCTCCTGTGTGTCTTTTTTTCGTCGTCTCCTGTTGGTTATGTAATTTCCAATCCTCTCACTTCCGACTGTTTTCTTGCTATATTACGTGATCCCGCCTTTATTTTATCAAAAACAGGAGAAAATCTGTGGATGCTGGAAATCCAAGCAACACAAACACAAAATGCTGGATGAACCTAGGTGGCAAGGCAACATATATGGGAAATAGTAAACAGTCGACGTTTCGGGCCGAGACCCTTCATCAGGACTGGGAAAAAAAAAGATGAGCCGTCAGTGGAAGAAGTGTGGGGCTGAGAGGGAAGAAAGAAGCGGTAGATGACAGGTGAAACTGGGAGAATGGGAGTAATGAAGGAAGAATCTTCTCAGGATATAATTTCCTTAACGATTCTCAAAAGTTCATTGATAATACCTCCACATCTCCTCAGCCACCTCGTTCAGATCTCTGGAGTGTACGCTATCCGTTCCAGATGAACTATCTAACTTCAGACCTTTGTGTTTCCCAAAAACCTTCCCCTGAGTAACGTTACTTTACACATTCTGACCACTGACATCTGGGACTTCGGTATTCCTGGCAGAGTGATAAGAGTGATGTACAATAATTATTCAGTTCATCTGCCATTCCCATGCACCCCCACCACATTACTACCTCTCCAGCATCATTTTTCAGTGGTCTGATATCCACTTCCGCCTCTCTTTAACACTATATGTACCTGAAGAAAAATATGGCATCCTCTTGAATATTACTAGCTAGCTCACCTATGTATTCCATCATTTCCTTCTTAATTATTTTAGCTGCATTCTGTTGGTTTTTAAATGCTTCCCAATCATCTAACTTCCGAGTAATTTTTGCTCTATGCCCTCTCTTTGGTTTTCATGTTGTGTTTGATTACTCTTATCAGCCAGAGTTTGGTCACCTTACCTTCAGAATTCCACTTCCTCCTTCGGATGTATACATCCTGTGCCTTCCCAATTTCTTCCAGAAATTCCAGCCATTGCTGTTCCGTTTTTACCCTGCAAGTGTTCTTTTCAAATCAATTTTGACCAATTTTTCTCTCGTGCATCTCTAATTCTCTTTATTCCACATCTGACTTTAGTTTCTCCTTCTCTAATATCAGGATGAATATGATCATATTAAGATCACTTGTCTTTAAGAGTTCCTTGAACTTAAGTGACCGAATTAATTTAGGTTCATTACAACACACAATCCAGAACAGCTGATCCCCAAGTGGGCTCAACCACGAGCTGCTCTAAAAAAACATCTTGAACACCATCCTAATTTTCCTAGTCACCTGCATGACAATCCTCCATGACCATTGTAACATTGCCCTTTTGGCACGCATTTTCTATCTCCCAATGTAATTTGTGGACCACATACTTACTGTTGTTTGGAGGTCTCTGTAGAATTCCCATCAGGGAGTTTATTTATATTTGCTGCTCGTTAATTCAACCCAAGGAGATTCTACACCTTCCAACCCCATGCCAACTCCTTCCAATGATTTTATTTAATATTTTACCAACAGAGCCACACAGCCCCGATAGCAGCTTGTTTTTGGCTTATTCTTTCAAGAAATATATAAGTATCTGGGAAACAAGAGGACCTGCAAACGCTAGAGAACTACACACAAAGTGCTGGAGGGTCTCAGCATATCAGACAGCATCTGAGGATGGGAATCAACATTTCGGGCCAAGACCCTTTATCGGGACTCTTGATTCCCATGTATCTGGGAAAACTTTGGCAAAATTTAGTTCAAGGCTTAAAAAAAACCCTGTCAAACAGAGCACAATAGTTATCAAATACAACAAATGCAATAAACACCTTCATCAATACCGACATTGATTTTTCTTTAATAAAAATATCCTGGACCCATTTCAATCAGCAAAGTTAAAAGATAAATAGCAACTTTAGAAAAGACTATTTACACACAAACCCACTTAGACTTTGGACAGAAGGAGGAAGAGAAATCATACATATGAAAACAATCACACAACCGTCAGATGAAACTTCCAACAACGTGAACTGACAACAAACATGAACTGGATTCAGCACTCCATGTGTGTATATGCAATCGTTATAAGAAATATAGACCAGAAAACGTACATAAGAAGCCAACTCAGAAAAATGAATCATCACTATCGAAGAAAACATTAACCAGTGGAATGAGTATGACCCTCCATGGGAGACATCCCAACGATCTGAGCAGACTGGATGGTGACAAGGAAGAATCGTGCACCTGACTGAGAGTTGGAAAACTGTTCCCAGAAAGAGAGACATTCCTTGCAGAAATACAGGACAAGGTGGTTAAAATGTAAAAGAAAAATCAAAAAAATACATGAAATACAAACAAACAAGGCAGTAAGTGCACAAAATGCCAAGAGAAACCAGACACAATCCAACACAAACCAGGATCCTGCAGCAGTAACTCAATCGGATTACTTACAAAAGTACAATCAAGTGGCAAATATCATTCACCAAAATATTGCTTTAAAGTACTGATGAATGACCTCCATCACTTCAAAAAGCCATCATAAATTCAAGCGTGAACCAGTTTTAGAGTCAAAATCTTACAAATTACATGATAATCAATACATTATTTCAGACAGGACAACCCATAATAACCATCCAGATATAACATTACAGGATAAACAAGCAGGAACAACTCCCCCAATAGATAAAACCGTTCCCAACACACACGTGTTACTCGACCACTGGAGCACCTCACCACAGGTACTGTTTGTGTCATCAGTCAGACAACCAAATTATTTTCTCTGTCAATCAGCTTCCAAATGTTACTAATCTGTCATTCGGTGCCACGCCTGCTGCTGATTCCCTTCTCCTCATCATACGTTTTTACCCTGATTATCGCCGAGCCCCAAACTCTTCCCTGTGCAGAATTGCCTCTGGTTTCTGACCCTGCTCCGTTGAAAATCCGACAGATGGTTCCCCATTCCGCTTTCAGTCTTTAGAGGAAAGTGCGCTTTCAACAACCCTTTAGAAGCAGGAAAAATGACCCATAATGTGGAAATGAGCCATGAATAAGGAGGTTAACTACCAATGTTATTCCTCCTCAACCCAGAGATTTGAGGGGCGAAGAACATCTCAGACAGAACTGCAGTCAGCTCGACTTCTTCAGTCTGCAGGAACTTCAAAGGAAACCACTTCACCCACAGAGTGGTGACTGCTTGGAAACCATCACCACAGGCAGAGCGAGAGGTGAACAACAGGGGAGGATTTAAAAGGACTCACCTGGAACAGAATCACTGGCAGGGTCCAGCTGGCCTGACTTGACCATCTACTGTACATTAGCAGTGTTATAAATTCAACAGAATCCGAAGACATAGAGTTCAAAATAGAACTGATTTATTTGTCTCAGAGCCAGAATATTAATCTCCAGTTCCATTAAAGGTGAATGTGCAGCAGAAGAAACTCCTCCCATGCCCAGTGACCAGGGTGCAGAACTGGGTGTGGTGAGCAGCAGCAATAATTGCGGAGTTCAGCACCGACAGTCAGTCTCAAAGTTGCATTCAGCAAAGGGGATGGACAAATATCCAGTATACAGCTTACTGAAACTTCTTCCTATTGTGAACCACAAGGTTAATGGTGCCATAAGGTTAATTACTGAGAGAATCCCTTTCACACTCACAGCAGGTGAACAATCACTCCCCAGTGTGAACTCAGTGATGCACATTTGGTGGAGATGACTGAGAGAAACTCTTCCCAAAGTCTGAGCAGGTGATCGGCCTCGAACCAGTGTGAAATCGCTGGTGTTTCAGTAGGTGAGATGACCATGTGAATGCCTCCTCACATTCAGAGCAAGTGAACAGCTTCTCCCCAGTGTGAACTCTCTGATGACTCTGTAGATTGGATGATTGACTGAATTCCTTCCCACAGTCTGAGCAGGTGAACGGCCGCTCCCCAGTTTGAACTGTCTGGTGCGTAATAGGGAGGATGACAGAGTGAATCCCTTCCCACAGACTGAGCAGGTGAACGGCTTCTCCCCAGTGTGAACTGGCTGGTGTCTCCATAGGGTGGAACAGTGAGTGAATCTCTTCTCACAGACCGAGCAGGTGAACGGCCGCTCCCCAGTTTGAACTTGCTGGTGAGCCATTACGTTAGATGACCGAATAAATCTTTCTCCACAAGTTCAGCAGATGACCAGCCTCCGTGCAGTGTAACTGACTGGTGTGTCCACAGGTGGGAGGACAGACTGAATCCCTTCCCACACACAGCACAGGTGAATGGGTTTGCCCCAGTGTGAACTCGCTGATGTACCTTCAGATGAGATGACCGAGTGAATTAATTCCTATTGTCTGAGCAGGTTAATGGCCTCTCCTCTATGTAAAATGATGTGCGTGCCAGTCAGTCAGATGACCTAGTGAATCTCTCCCCATAGCCTGAGCAGGAAGGATGGTTGATTGGATCCCTTGCTCCACTTCTTAAATATCCAGACAGAGGCAGCACAATTGGTTTGTTGTGTTTTAATTCCCACAGAAAAATTCCTGGTCAGATTTAAACTGTAAAAAGATATACAAAATCCATCAGTGGGTGAAGGACAACATTTCAGATGAGATCACTTGAGAGTCAGAGAAGATCTATCAAATGTATATTTCAATAAAAGTACAAAGAAAGGAATATGCACTGTCAAAATCGTGTAGAGTATACCACTCAGCTAATATAAAAAAGGAACCACGACTCCTCTTAACAATTCATAGAAAAAAGTCTCAAAACTTCTATTATTGAGAAAGAAAAAAGCATCACTTCCCAGTATTTCCTTCTTTCGGCAAAAATCTCAGGAGCAAAATCTTCCACTATACCAATTTCAGTTGAATTGTAGATTAGTTGCCCTCTTTTCTAGCCTCTCGGATTATAGCTTTTTTGCTTGTATAACAATGCAAGAAAAGTATGAGTGGTCGTGGACGTAATTCAGATAAACGCCGAAATCTTGGAATTCTATGTGCTCTGTCGAGTAAAGGGTTCACTTCAAGGATCTCACTAAAAAGTGAATGCAGCATATCTCAGAAGAAATTTAACAGGTCACCAGTTTCAGTATTTTCAGGCAAACCCGAAAATTCTTCCGGCGCGCTTTGCTGTCTAAATCAATCATTTATTTCTCTTTGTTCTTGATAATTCCAATGTGACTTCATTAAGTTTCTTTTCCATAGATGACATCTTCAATTCTTGTTTGTTAACTGTTATTGTTCCTTCTCAATTCGATGGGTAGTCTGTTTGAGCATCTGAAAGGTGTTTCAGGAAAGGTCTTGCCGCTTCTCAATTCAAAACCAGATCGACTTCCTGCCATCATGATTAAATCTTAAATCCTTTAACAAAAATAATGAAATTGAAAGTCCAAATTCTTCAGAGATTCTTGAACAGTAGAGATAGATATGTCAAGCTTTCTGTTAGCATCCGTCATCTGTAAGCGAACCAAATTCAAGTTTCATATCATGTATTTTTGCGAAAGTAACAGATTTCTCCGATTTATTTGTTCTGCTGTTCCATTTCAGGAAAGGTCTTGCCGCTTCTCAATTCAATACCAGATCGACTTCATGCCATCATGATTAAATCATAAATCCTTTAACAAAAATAATGAATCTTCATTTTCAGAAACTTTTTATTGATGCATAATCTTCTACAGCTATAAAATGATACAAAACTTCAACAAGTTCATATATATACAATTAATAAAGCTGAAGAAAAAAAGCTTATCAAAATATATGAAGGAAAAAAGGAGTACCCCAACTAACTAAAAAAAAGGAACCCCACTAACTACCAAAAAAGGAAAAAAGGAAAACAAACATTAGGAATCAACTCCCACAACAATACATCTTACCATCATATATTCATATTTTCTCTCTCTCTCTCTCTCTCTCACAAAAAAAGAAAAAGAATCATTAACTGCTAATTCATCCTTGTATAAAATAAAATTGGAAGGAAACCATATAAAATAATACAAATTAAATAATTTGGCAAAACAGCCCCATCTTCTCTCAAAGTCCAATCAAGGATCAAAAGTTCTACTTCCATTTTTTTTTCCAAAACCGACATATAACATTACTTGAGAAAACCATTGAATTAATGTAGGGACAGAGGTATCTTTCCACTTTAATAAAATAGCCCTTCTTGCAAACAATGTAACAAATGCAATTACACATTGATGTGAAGATGCAATACCCTGAATATGATGTGGAACTATTCCAATTAGTACAGTCAATGTAATAGGTTGTAAATTAATTTTCAGAGCTTTAGAAATTGTAGAAAACAAAGATTTCCAAAAAGATTTTAAAGAAGAACATGACCAGAATATATGTGACAAAGTGGCTATTTTAGTTTTACACCTATCACAGTAATTGTCTATGTCAGGAAATATCTTGAATATCTCACCTTTGTTAAATTATAACGGTGAACAATTTTAAACTTAATTAAACCGTGATTGGCACATATCAAAGAAGAATTTACTATTTTCAGAACTCGCAACCAATCTTCATTAACAAAGGTCATATTAAGTTCTCTCTCACAATCTTGTTTAATCTTTAGTGAGAGGATATCTTTTTATAGTAAACATAAATTATAAATTCTACCAATGGAACCTCTTACTAATGGATTCAAATTCAAAATTGTATCCAACAAATCAGATTCTGCCATATATAGAAACTTAGATAAGTATTGTTGTAAAAAAATGTCAAACCTGAAAATATTGCAGTAAGTGTGTATGAGAGAGAATATTTGCTAATTAACTCTTCAAAAGTCATCAATCGGCCATCACAAAGTAAATCTGCACAAGACCGGATCCCCTTATTTCTCCACAGGAGAAAAATCGGATGAGTTATTGAAGGTTTAAATAAAAAATTTCAATATAAAAAACCATTGTTCTAAATTATTGTTCTAAATAAAGTACAAAATAAGTGAGTCAATTTGATCAATTTTTTTATTTAAAAAGATAGGAATATTTTGAAAAATATATAAAAATCTAAGTAAAATCATCATTTTCACGGCATGGATACGACCTATTAAAGCAAGAGTAAGTGGATTCCATCCAGAAAATAGTTGTTTCATGGAGTCCATTAAAGGAACTACATTATCTTTATAAAGATATATATTTAGTAATTATAATACCTAACGATTTAAAAGAATGAACAATTCTAAATGGAATATCATTATATTTAAACACAGTGGCATTTCATGGAAACAATCCCCTTTTTATTGAAGTTAAGTTTATATCCTGAAAATTTACCAAAATCTTTTACCAAAAGATCATCTGTGTAAAGAGAAATCTTATGTATGGTTCAATTCATAGAAATACCATGAATATTTTTAGCTTCACGGAGTTTTATGGCCAAAGGCTCCAGTACAAGATTAAATAATGAAGGGCTTAATGGAAAACCCTGTCTTGTGCCACTGAAAGTGGGAAAAAAAGGACCTGAAATTATTAGTAATAACTGTGGCAATAGGATTCTCATAAATCATTTGAATCCACCTGTTGAAATTATTACCAAAACCAATTTTTTCCTAAAATTTTAAACAAATATGACCACTCAACTCTATCAAATGCCTGTCCTGCATCGAAAGAGATAACACATTGGGGTTCCTTAGATAGTGATGAATATATAATGTTCATCAATCTCCGAACACTGGAGAAACAGTAACGACCTTTAATAAAGCCTGTTGGCTCCATCGAGATAATTTTAGTTGAAATATTTTCCAAGTGGTTAGCCATTATCTTAGAGAGAGTTTTCAAATCCACATTTAATAACGAAATAGGTCTATATGATGAACGTTCAGTAGGATTTTTATCTTTCTTAAGGATTAAAGAAATAGAAGCTTCATAAAAAGGTAAACTACCCTTCTCAAAGGATTCATGAAATATTTCCAACAGGTAACGAGAAAGTATCCTTTCAATTTTTATGTAAAATCCTACCAAATACACATCAAGTCCAGGAGCTTGACCTGACTGCATTAACAACATAGTTTTCTGAATTAAATGCTCAATAACTGGTGCATCAGGCATCTGTTGATCTTCAACAGTAATTTGAGGAAATTTAATCTTATGTAAAAAAAAGCCTTCACTTTGGAGGAATCTGCAGAAAGTTGAGATCTATAAAGAAAAGAATAAATATCCTGAAAAATATTATTGATGTCTTTATCGTTACATGATATATCTCCAATATTTTTACGAATCTTTAAAATTTGTCTTAGCTACAGCTGTCATTAATTGGGAAGCTAAGTGCATAGTATTTTTATCCCCAAAAATATAAAACTGACTTTACAATTTAAGCAAATATCCTTCAATAGGATATGTTAGTAATAAATTATACTGTGATTGTAATTTAACTCTTCTTTTAAACAAAGCAACATTTGGAGAGGTAGCACTGATGTTATCTAATTCTTTGTTTAGAGATTTTATCTAATTCCATTCTTGTCTGTTTCTTCAGCTTAGCTATATATGAAATAATCTGACCACCTAAATAGTCTTTTAATGTATCCGAAATTACTAACTTTGAGACGTTTCCTGTATTATTAAAGATAAAAAAAACTCTGAGTTTCAATAAACTCAACAAATTCAGAACTTCATTGACAATGTTCTGGAAAACAAAGTGGTCCAGTAGAAGCATCATCTTTCAGTTCAATTATTAGGTTTAAAGGAGTATGATCAGAGACAACAATTGCATCATATTCACATTTCTGAACATTAAATATAAATCGAGGGTTGACTATAAAATAGTCGATTCTCGAATATTTATTATGAACATGTGAGGGAAAAAAAAGAGTATTCTCTATCACTAGGATGCATATGCCTCCAAATTTCAATTAAGCCATAATCAATTAAAAAAAGAATTAATAAGTGATGCAGAATGATTAGGGAGTTGATGTTCGGATGATAGAAGCATAGAAAATAGGTTCAGGGGTAGGTCATTCAGCCCTTTGAGCCTGCACCGCTATTCAGCATGGTCATGGCGAATCATCCAACTCAGAACCCTGTACCTACTTTCTCTCCATACTCCGGGTCGCTTTAGCCACAAGGGCCATATCTAACTCCCTCTTAAATATAGCCAATGAACTGGCCTCAACTGTTTCCTGTGGCGGAGAATTCCACAGATTCTCCACTCTCTGTGTGAAGAACTTTTTCCTCATCTCGGTCCCAAAATGCTTCCCCTATCTCTTTAAACTGTGACCCCTCTTTCCAGACTTCTCCAACATCGGGAACAATCTTCCTGCATCTAGCCGGTCCAATCCCTTTAGAATTTTATACATTTCAATAAGATCCCCCTCAATCTTCTAAATTCCAGCGAGTATAAGCCTAGTCTTTCCTCATATGAAAGTCCTGCCATCCCAGGAATCAATCTGATGAACGTTCTTTGTACTCCCTCAACGGCAAGAGTGTCTGTCCTCAGATTAGGGGACCAAAACTGAACACAATACTCCAGGTGTGGTCTCACCAAGGCCTTGTACAACTGCAGTAGAACCTTCCTGCTCCTATACTGGAATCCTCGTGCTATGAATGCCAACATACCATTTGCCTTTTTCACCACCTGCTGTACCTGCATACCAACTTTCAATGACTGGTGTACAATTACACCCAGGTATTGTTGTACCTCCCCTTTTCCTAATTGGCCACCATGTTTTCCTGCTCTTGCCACCAAGGTGGAGAACCTCACATTTATCCACATTAATTTGCATCTGCCATGAATCTGCCCACTCATCTAACCTATCCAAGTCAGCCTGCATCCACTTTGCATCCTCCTCATAGCTAACACTGCCTCCCAGCTTCATGTCTTCCACAAACTTGGAGATACTGCATTTAATTCCCTGGTCTAAATCATTAATAAATATTGTAAACAACTGGGGTCCCAGCAATGAGCCTTGCAATACCCCACTAGTCACTGCTTGCCATTATGAAATGGTCCCATTTATTCCCACTCTTTGCTTCCTGTCTGGCAAACAATTCTCTATCCACGTCTATACCATACCCCCAATACCGTGTGCTTTAAGTTTGCACACTAATCTACTGTGTGGGACCTTGTCAAAAGCCTTTTGAAAATCCAAATATACCAGATCCACTGGATCTCCCCATCCACTCTATTAGTTACATCCTCAAAAACTTCTATAAGATTTGTCAGACATGATTTACCTTTCACAAATCCATGCTGACTTTTTCCGATGATTTCACCTCTTTCCAAATCTTTCACATCTTCGATAACTGTCTAGCATTGTCCCCACCACTGATGTCAGGCTAACCAATCTACAATTCCCCAGTTTCTCTCTCCCTCCTTTTGTAAGAAGTGGGGTTACATTAGCCACCCTCCAATTCTCAGGAATTAATCCAGAATCTGAAGAGTTTTGAAAAATTATCGCTAATGCATCCACTGTTTCTTAGGCTACTTCCTTAAGCACTCTGGGATGCAGGCCATCTGGCCCTGAGGAGTTATCTGCTTTTAATCCCTTCAATTTACCTAACACCACTTCTCTACGAACATGCATTTCCCTCAGTTCCTCCATCTAACTAGACCCTTGGTCCCCTACTATTTCCAGAGGATTATTTATGTCCTCCTTAGTGAAGACAGAACCAAAGTTGTTATTCAAATGGTCTGCCATGTCCTTATTCCCCATGATCAATTCACCTGTTTCTGACTGCAAGGGTTGACATTTGTCAACCAATCGTTTTCTTTAAAAGGCTATAAAAGATTTTACAGTCAGTTTTTATGTTCCCTGCCAGCTTTCTCTCATAATCTTTTGTCCCTTTCCGAATTAATCCCTTTGTCCTCCTCTGCTGGACTCTGAATTTCTCCCAGTCCTCAAGTGTGCTGCCTTTTCTGGCTAATTTGTATGTTTCTTCTTTGGAATTGATACTATCCCTAATTTCTCTTGTCAGCCATGGGTGCACTACCTTCCCTGGTTTATTCTTTTGCCAAACTGGGATGAACACTTGTTGTAGTTCATCCACGCGATCTTTAAATGCTTGCCATTGCATATCCACCATCATCCCTTTAAGTATCATTTGCCAGTCTATCTTAGCTAATTCCTATCTCATACTTTCAAAGTTACCCTTCTTTAAGTTCAGAACCTTTTTTTTCTGAATTAACTACGTCACTCTCCATCTTAATGAAGAATTCCACCATATTATGGTCACTCTTACCCAAGGGGCCTCGCACGACAAGATTGCTAACTAACCCTTTCTCATCACACAATAATACCCAGTCTAGAATGGCTTGCTGTCTAGTTGGTTCCTCGACATTTTGGTTCAGAAAACCATTTTGCATACATTCCAAGAAATCTTCTTCCTCAGCACCCTTACCCACTTGGTCCACCCAATCTATATGTAGAATGAACTCACCCATTACAACTGTTGTACCTTTATTGCACGCATTTCTAATTTCCTGTTTAATGCCATCCGAAACCACACTAGTACTGTTATGTGGCCTGTACACATCTCCCACCAGCGTTTTCTACCCCTGAGTGTTATGCAGCTGTACTGATATTGATTCCACATCCTCCAGGCCAATTTCCTTTCTTTCTATTGCATTAATCTCCTCTCTAACCAGCAACGCTACCCCACCTCCTTTTCTTTCTTGTCTATCCCTCCTGAATATTGAATATCCCTGGATGTTGACCTCGCATCCTTAGTCACCCTGGAGCCATGACTCTGGGATCCCAACTATATCATATTCATTAATAACTATCTGCACATTCAATCATTCACCTTGTTACAAATGCACCATGCATTGACCCACAATGCCTTCAGCCTTGTTTTTAAACACTCTTAGCCCTTATACAATTATGTTGAAAACTGGCCCTTTTTGATTTTTGCCCCGGATTTGCCTGCCTGCCACTTTTACTTTTCACCTTACTACTTTTTGCTTCTACCTTCAGAAGTGTGAGGTGGTGCACTTTGGAAGCTGAAATCTCCAAGGCAAAGTACAAAGTAAATGGCAGGATAATTAGTAGTGTGGAGGAGCAGAGGGGTATGGGAGTACATGTCCACAGATCTCTGAAAGTTGCCTCACAGGTAGATAGGGTAGTTAAGAAAGCTTATAGGGTGTTAGCCTTCATATGTCGAGGGATAGAGTTTAAGAGACGCGATGTAATGATGCAGCTCTATAAAACTCTGATTAGGCCACATTTGGAGTATTGTGTCCAGTTCTGGTCGCCTCACTATAGGAAGTATGTGGAAGCATTGCAAAGGGTACAGAGGAGATTTACCAGGATACTGCCTGGTTTAGTCAGCATGCATTATGATCAGAGATTAAGGGAGCTAGGGCTTTACTCTCTGGAAAGAAGAAGAATGAAAGGAGACATAATAGAGGTATACAAGATATTAAGAGGCATAGATAAAGTGGACAGCCAGCACCTCTTCCCCAGGGCACCACTGCTCAATACAAGAGGACGTAGCTTTAAGGTAAGGGGTGGGAAGTTCAAGGGGGATATTAGAGAAAGGTTTTTTTCACTCAGAGGGTGGTTGGTGTGTGGAATGCACTGCCTGAGTCAGTGGTGGAAGCAGATATAGTGAAATTCAAAAGGCTACCAGACAGGTATATGGAGAAATTTAAGGTGTGGGGGGATATATGGGAGGCAGGGCTTAAGGGTTGGCACAACATTGTGGGCCGAAGGGCCTGTATTGTGCTGTACTATTCTATGTTCTATAATCAGCTGCTTCATCAACTGCCAAAGCAGAATCGGCTTGCTAAGCGTTCTCCTGAATTGCACTTTGTAAGAGAATATGCCAACCCTCTCTTGGCCATTTTAAACTCTGAGCAAACTTCTCAAAATGCCGAAAGTATTTATCAACCTCTACCTCGTCAAATAGAGGAACCAATTTAACTTCTTGACTGGCCTCAACTTAACACTAGAGTCTAACGCTAGACCCCTTTGCTGCAATCTCTCTATCTTTTCCAACTCAAACAGCCGGTCTTTCTGCTTCCTCCCTGTTTTTCTGTCTGTCTAGTCTCAAGCTCCCACTGCCTTTCCGCAGCCTCCATCTTTAATTTTTCTCACTTCTACTGGAGCTCAAGCTCACGAGGTTTACTTTCAGGAAAAAACTCCAACTCCTCCACTTTAAACACTCCCTCAGATACATAATGTTCAGCTATTATCCTCTGCATCTGAGCCCTCCTCATTGTCGATTTCACCTTAGCAAGTTTTAACCTTCTAGCAAGACTCAACAACTCAATCCTACCGGCGTCCTCTAATGCCTCAGAGGCTAGTGCTTCCTGACATCTATCAACATCCATTGCTGCTGATTTTCCACACACAAATAAATCAAAAGGAATTTCCCCAATGAAATCGATAACTAATCAATACACCCCCAAATCAGTTCATATTCCGGTTGCAGGCCCCAATTTTACTCTGAATTGTTATGCTTTAGAAATGAACCAGCAGCAATGGACTACACCTGGAGTCTGTTTTTGATGTTAAAACAATCTTTAATAGAATCTACTTATACAATAACTTAAGGAAGATAAACAAAAGTTAAGTGGCATGTGTGTAAATATAGCTCCCAAACTATTCTCAGGGGAAACAAGGCTTGGAGTCTTGAGATGGTAAAGTATGAATGTTCAGTTCATCCACAGAATAGGTGATGAGAGAGAGATATTTGTAATCTAGGGTAAATGTCGAGAGAAGGCAATTATGTTGAATTCCACAGGTTCCATGGTTGTAAAATGAGAGAATAGTTGCTGTAGATTTTATCTGTCATCATTCCAAATCCACATATGAATTATCACCGAAAGTGACTTGTCACAAGAGGTATCGTCAAGTGAATTACCACACCACATCTAGGCAAGGGTTAACACATCAGTGGTCTTCACAGGATACTCCAAAACAGATCCACCCCTATGGATCAAACAAGGTAACAACCACACATTCGATGTATGCTGAATTGATAATTAACCCACCATTGTGGGCATAGAAAAATTCCAAACAGTGACCCTTGTCCACTAGTTCCCTGGGTTCGATCCTTCCATTTTTCCTCCTTCATCCCCATCTGACTCTGAGTGTCTATGTCCTTGGTTAAACTAAACAAGCTGCGAGCAATGTAAAATAGCTGCAAGTCAGACTGATTCATCTTCTTCATTTCTCTCTCTTAAAATGATAGTCCACAGCAAATGAAACCTAGAGATTCATAACAATGGCCACTCCTCATTGTGATCCGACTGGTGTACCAGCAGTTGGGATGACTAACTGAATCCTGTCCCACATTCTCAGCAGATGAACGGCTTCTCCCCGGAGTGAACTTGCCGATGTCTCTGTAGGCTGGAAGAGCGAGTGAATCTCTTCCCACATTCTGAGCAGTTGAACGGCCTCTCCCCAGTGTGAACTCGCTGGTGACTCTGTAGGCTGGATAACTCAGTGAATCCTTTCCCACATTCTGAGCAGGTGAATGGCCTCTCCCCAGTGTGAACTCGCTGGTGATTCTGTAGGGTGGATGACTGAGTGAATCTCTTCCCACATTCTGAGCAGGTGAACGGCTTCTCCCCAGTGTGAACTCGCTGATGTCTCTGTAGGCTGGATAACTCAGTGAATCCTTTTCCACATTCTGAGCAGGTGAATGGCCTCTCCCCAGTGTGAACTCGCTGATGACTCTGTAGGTGGGTTAACTGAGTGAATCTCTTCCCACAGACTGAGCAGGTGAATGGCTTCTCCCCAGTGTGAACTCGCTGATGTACCAGTAGGGTGGATGACTCAGTGAATCTCTTCCCACAGATTGAGCAGATGTACGGCTTCTCCCCAGTGTGAACTCGCTGGTGTTTCCACAAGGTGGAAGAGTGAGTGAATCTCTTCTCACAGTCTGAGCAGGTGAACGGCTGCTCCCTCGTGTGAACTCGCTGGTGAGCCATTAGGTCAGATGACCGAGTGAACCTTTCCCCACAAATTCAGCAGATGACCAGCCTCTGCCCAGTGTGAACTGACTGGTATGACCACTGGTGGGAAGACCGACTGAATCCCTTCTCACACACAGAACAGGTGATTGGCCTTGCCCAGTGTGAGCTTGCTAATGTACATTCAATTGTGATAAGCAAGTGAATCCATTCCCACTGTCTGAGCGGGTGAACGGCCTTTCTCCTGTGTAAAATGACGGGCATGCAAGTTCGTCAAATGCACGAGTGAATCCCTCCCCACAGTCTGAGCTGGAAGGATGGTCGATTGAATCTCTTGCTCCACTTCTTAAGTATCTAGACAGAGACAGCAAAACTGGCGTGCCAAGTTTGAGATTCCTGGAGACAAATTCCTTCTCATTTTTAACCTGTAAAAAGATTTTCAAAATCCATCAGTGGGTTTAGGACAACATTTCAGTTGAGATTACTTGAGTTGCCAAGGTTTGATCTGGTATCACACAGTTACAGTGAGGTACATCCCAAGTTGGAGAGAGAAATCATCTTCTGACTGGGCAGAGTGCTGGTATCTGGAATGAGCATCAATTCCCTGATGCTCTTCCTGTCTCTATAAGAATGGGGCATTTCTGCCGTCTCAAATTTGTGACTTGGTTCAGTCTGACTCTCTCCATTGGTATTATTCCCTGTTCCTCCTGAGCTGCATGGGTGCCTGGCCCCACAGTAACTTAAACACTCTCACACAAATAGTTTTTCTTGATGTGCAGCTGGGATTTTCTTTTATGTGTTATTAACTTAAAGTGCCACAGTTTTAACGCCATATAAAAATTCCTGCTGAGGTGAATGGTTGGTTCGCACAGCTGTTAAAAGGGCTCAGTGAATTGTTCTAATATTTCAGGTTCTTCTAGAAATGTACAACACAGAAACAGACTAAAATAATCGATAGGGATGGGGGTAAGGGTAGGCCGGCAGGAAGGAGGCTACCTAGGCGGGAGATAAGGTATGGCTCCATCGACCTGTGTCTCCATCTTGATGGCAGAGGAGGCCAAGGACAGACATGTCGGAGTGGGAGTGGTCTGTGGAATTGAAGTGTGTGGCCACAGGGAGATCCCGCCACTGCTGGAGGACCAATGGCTGGTGTTCGGCGAAATGGTCTTCCAGTCTGTGGCGGGTCTCCCCAATGAATAAGTGGCCACATCGGGAGCACCGGATACAGTACATCACCCCAGTTGACTTTCAGGTGAAGTGGTGCCTCACCTGAAAGGACTGTCTGGGGCCTGAGATAGTGGTGACGGAAGAAGTGTGAGGGCATGTGTAGCACTTATTCCGTTTGCAGGGAAGAGTGCCCGGAGGGAGGTCGGTGGGGAGGGTTGGGGGGGAATGAATGGACAAGGGAGTCGCGTAGGGAGTGTTCCCTGCTGAAAGCCGAGTGGGGGGGAGAGGAAGATGTGGTTGGTGGTGGGATCATATAGGAGGTGGCGGAAGTTACAGAGGATTATGCGTTGGATCTGTACGCTGGTAGGGTGATAGGTGAGGACCAGGGGGGACTCTATCCCTGGTGGGCTGGCGGGGGATGGGTGAGGGCAGAGGTGCGCGAAATATGGGAGGAACGATGGAGGGCAGAGTTGATAGTGGACGAACGGAAGCCACTTTCTTTAAAAAAGGAAGACATCTCTTTTGCCCGAGAATGAAAGGCCTCATGCTGAGAGCAGATGCGGCGGAGGAATTGAGTGAAAGGGATAGCATTTTTGAGGAGACAGGGTGGGAGGAGGAATAGTCTAGGTAGCTGTGGGAGTTAGTAGGTTTGTAGTAGATGTCAGTGGATCGGGTGTCTCCAGAGATAGAAACAGAAAGATCTAGAAAGGGAAGGGAGGTGTTGGAAATAGACCAGGTGAATTTGAGGTGAAAGTTGGAGGCGAAGTTAATGAAGTCCTAGGCCCCAGACAGTCCTTTCAGGTAAGGCACCACTTCACCTGCGAGACAACCGGGGTGATATACTGTATCCGGTGCTCCCGATGTGGACATTTATACATTGGGGAGACCCGCCTCATACTGCGAGACCGTTTCGCCGAACACCGGCGCTCAGTCCTCCAGCAGTGGCGGGATCTCCCTGTGGCCACACACTTCAATTCCACAGACCACTCCCACTCCGACATGTCTGTCCTTGTCCTCCTCTGCCATCAAGATGGAGACACAGGTCGATGGAGCAATACCTTATCTCCCGCCTAGGTAGCCTCCTTCCTGCCGGCATGAACATCCAACTCACAGACATCCGTTGATACCCCTGCCCCCCACCCTTACCCCCATCCCTATCGATTATTTTAGTCTGGTTCTCTTTCTCTCTCTTTGTCCCCCCTCCCTATAATCTCTCCCCCCAGACCTACCTTTCTTTCTCTTTTATTTCCCATAATTCTCCACCTTCCCCCAGCCCATTTCCCTCCAGCCTATCTCTTCCCAGCTCTCTCCTTTAACCCTCCCCCCACTTCTTATCCCCCATCGACCATTCCATGTTACTCCACTCCTGATGAAGTTTTTCGGCCCAAAATGTCATTATTACCTCCTCCCATAGATGCTGTCTGACCTGCTGAGTTTTGCCAGCATTTCGTGTTTTTTTATTTATTTCCAGCATCTGCAGATTCACTCATGTTGAACACAGAAACAGGTCCTTTGGGCCATCTAGTTTGTGCTGAACTATTTAAACTGCCCACTCCCACACCTCTACCATCCAGGTACCTACACAAACCTCTTAAATGTTGAAATCGAGCTCGCATGCACCACTCCTGATGGCTGCTCATTCCACACCCGGATGACCGTCTGTACGAAGAAGTTTCCCCTCATGTTCTCCTTAACATTTCACCTTTCACCCTTAACCCCTGGCCTCTGGTTGTAGTCCCACCCAATCTCAGTGGAGAAAGCCAGCTTGCATTTCCACTATCTATTCCTCTCTATCACAATCAAATCTCCCCTCAATCTGCTACATTCGAAGGAATAAAGTTCTGACCTGTTCAATCTTTCCTTATAACCCAAGTCCTCCAGACATGGCAACTTTATTGTGAATTTTCTCTGAAATCTCTGAACCTCTTTTACAGCTTTCCTGTAGGCAGGTGACCAAAACTACACACAATACTCTAAATTAAGCCTCACCAATGTCTTCTACAAGTCAACATAACATCTATATATTGTCAATATTTGGTTCATGAAGGCCAGTGGGCTAAAATCTTTCCTTCCGTCTCTATCTGACTGTGAGACCACTTTCAGTGAAATAAGGACTTGTATTCCCAGGTCCCTTTCTTCCACAACACTCCTCCGTGCCCGATCAGTCATTGTGAAAGGCCTCCCTTGGTAGGTCAGACCAAAGTGGAACACCTATTTTCCATTTCTCAAACCATTTTCCCAGGGGGTCCAGATCGCACTGCAAGCCTTGATAGTCTTCCTCGCTGTCCACTACACCACCAGTCTTGGTGTCATCCACAAATCTGCTGATCCAGTTAACCACACTATCATCCAGATTACTGATATAGATGACAAACAACAACAGACCCAGCACTGATCCCCGTGGCAACCACAAGTAACAGGCCTCCAGACAGAGAGGCAACCATCTGCTACCATACTCTGGCTTCTCCCAAAGACATTGTCTCATCTGATTTCCTGTCTAATCTTGAATGCTGAATGACTGAACATTCTTGACCAACCTCCCATATGAGATTTTGTCAAGTGCCATGCTAACATCCATGTAGACAACATCCACTGCCTTGTCTTCATCCACTTTCCTGATAACTTCCTCGAGAGACTCTATAAGACTGGTCAGACATGATCTACCATGCTGTCTATCCTTAATCAGTCCACATCGATCCAAATACTTATATATCGGGTTCCTGCCCATATGTTCTAATAACTTTCCCACAACTGATGTCAAGTTCACTAACATAACATTTTCTCGTTTTTACTTAGAGCCCCTCTCGAACAGTGGAACAACATTGTCTGTCCTCCAATCCTCCAGTACCTCACCTGTCACTAAGGATTATTTCAATATCTCTGCTTCAACCCTGACAATTTCTGCTCTTGTCATCCGCAGGGTCCCAGGGAACTTGCCGAGCCCTGGGAATTAATCCACGCTAATTTGTCTTAAGGCAGCAAAACCCTCCACCTCTGTAATCTGTCCAGGGTCTCTGAAGTTGTTGCTGCTTTGTGTCACCTCTATCGACTCTGTGTCCATCTCCTGAGCAAATACAGATACAAAACTACTATTTAAAACCTCCCCCATCTATTTTGTCTCCAGTATAGATTACCATTCCGATCGTCCAGAGTGAGCTTGTTTCTGTTCTGACTTTCTCCATGTTTCTGTGACAGAGAAGCTGGCCAAACCTGACTGGAAGGGGAGTCTGGTAGGAGTGACGACGGAGCAGCAATGGCTGGAGTTTCTGGGAGCAACTCGGGAGCTGAGTGATAGACACATCCCAAAGAAGTTGAGCATTGGAAAGGCAGGAGGACACAACTGTGGCTGAAATGAGAAGTCTAAGCCAACATAAAAGCCAAAGAGAGGGCAAATAATAGAGCAAAAAACATTGGGAAGCTTTTAGAAACCAACAGAAGGCAACTAAAGAAAGTCAGATGAGCTCAGGGTGTGGAAATATGATATTGTAGTCATTAATGCATCTTGATAGCACCCAACAGCCTGAGGAATTTAGAGGAACAAAATATCCATGGCCTCGATATCTCTTAAAAACAAAGGTTCCCTGCACCAGTTACCTTTCAACTTTTATTTTGGCAGGCACATACAAACTCTGCACCCTCAAAATTTCACTTCTGAAGAACCCCCACTTACCAAGTGCTCCTTTGCCAGAAAACAGCCTGTCCCAGTCCACACTTGTCAAATCCTTGCAAATACCATGAAAATTGATCTTTCTCCAATTTAGAATCTCGAGAGGTCCAGACCTCTGTTTTTCCGTACTTACTTGGAATCTCATGGCATTATGATCACTATACACAAAGTGTTCCCATTCACTAATTTCTGTCACCAGCCCTGGATCAGTTCCCAACAGCTTATTGCACACTTCTACACCGGATGTGTTACGTACTGATTAAGGCTCATTTGACAAACTCTACCCCATCTAGTCCTTTTACAGTATGGGAGTCCCAGTCAATATATGGAAAGTTAAAATCACATACTATATCAACTATTGTTTCTTGGTATAGTCTGTGAACTCTCTAAAAATTTGTTCCTCTAGATCCGTCAGACTGTTGGGTGCAACCAATTCCCAGTAATGCCTACGATATCACAATTCCGTTCCCTGGGCTCATCTGGCTTTCCTACGATGCTTCTTGCATCGTGATTTCCACAGCTCATCACATCCATCGCACCAAGCTCAAGCATTTGATTACTGACTCTGTCTGAGGTCTGAACAACATCTGTCTAGTGTCAAGAAAACAACCTCTCCCTCAATGTCAGAAAAACCTCTGATGCTGAATTTTGTGGTGAGGACGCAAGAAAGGTTTTCTTCTGATGACTCTCCATGAAGGTCATGTTTGTGCAGGTGTCACTGCACAGTAGAACAATGCACCACCACTCCAGAGTCTGCTAAATCTTCCTGAAGGTCTTTTTACAGTCAAACAGGGGTTTTGATTTGCCTTTCCAGCAATCCTACGAGTAGTTCTTTCGGAAAGTTTTCTTGGTCTTCCAGACATCAACTTGACCTCCACCGTTCCTGTTAACTGCCATTTCTTAAATTACATTACAAACTGAGGAAACGGCTACCTGAAATCGCTTTGCTATCTTCTTATAGCCTTCTCCTGCTTTGTGGGCATCAATTATTTTAACTTTCAGAGTGCTGGGCGGCTGCTTAGAGGAGCCCATGGCTGCTGATTGTTGGGACAAGGTTTGAGGAGTCTGGGTTTGTGATCTGCATAACTTGGCCTGTCCTAACGATGACTGTGAACAAGCCATTGTCCTAACAAGCTAATTCAGGTCTGAGACCTTGGTAAAATTTAACTGAGAGCTCAAATCTCTTGGGGTGCCCAAACTTTTCCATGATGCTCCTTTCCTTTTTTTCCCCACTCTAAAATTGTACAAAACAGAAATAATACACTAAACTGCTGAAGAAGGATTTCAGCCCAAAACGTTGTCACTACCTCCTCCCATAGTTGCTGTCTGGCCTGCTGAATTCTACCAGCATTTTTGTGTTTTTAATAATACACTAATCTTGCTTAAAATGTTGAATGTTTTATCTTTAATTTTATGACTTTTGGAGACCAGTTCACCTTCTACTCACTGAACTATTCATAGTAACAGGAAGTTTGACCAGTGGTGCCCAGGCGTTTGCATACTGGGGTGGAGAGCGCGGGGTGTGACGGGGGAGAGGGGGAGGAGGAGGAGGAGTGGGACTGACAAGGAGCGAAGAGGGAGAATGCGTGGGGTGAGTGGTAGATTTGGAGGGTGAGAAAGAGGGGAAGACAGTGTGGGATACGGGAGCCAGCAGGGAGAGTGTTTGAGAGAGGGGGGAGGGTGGGATGTAGGGAGAGAGACAGAGAGGGAGAGAGCTGGAAATGGAAGAGGTTACAGAGTGGTGGAGGCGACTGAGTGAGAGAGACGAGTTTGATTGAGGTGCATGAGAGAGGAGGAGATGGAGAGGGGAAGACAGAGGGTGACTGAGATCGAGTTGGTGGGTGATAGGGTTAGGGACAAGGATTGTGGGATGGGAGAGAGAATGGAAGAGTAAGAGAAACATGGATAGGGGAGAGAGGGAGAGAGAAATGAAGAGAGGCATGACAGAGTGAGGAGATGAAGAGAAACAAGAGAGAGGAGTACGATTTATTACTAGAGGGGTAGAGAGAGTAGCAAAAAAGGAAAGCGCGAGGAAAGGGGTGAAAGAGAGTGGGAGACTGGTCAAGTAGCAGTGCAACTGAGAGGGATAGGGAAGAGAGAAGCGGGAGGGAGAGAGGCGGTGAGGAAGCAAGGATGATTGAGGGGGCGATGATAAGGAAGGGGTGAGGGAGAGTTGAGAGTGTGGGAGAGAGGGAGCAAGAAGGGAGGGCTGGAGTAGAGGGCCCCAATGAGAAAGACTGTGAGGAGGGTGTGGTGAGGGAAGTGGGGTAAGTAGCTAGGGGTGAGGGAGAAAGGCAAGGAGACTGTGTGTCTGATTAGAATTGTTAGATTAACTATTTATCCAGTCCCCAGTTGCAGAGTCATTAATCACGTATGTTCACAACTCACCGAACAAATCCACCGTGGGATTACGGTTCCATGCTGGGAATTATGAGTGTGAGGGCAGCTTGCTGTTCTCGGTGTCGGATGTGGGAGGTCCCGGAGTCTCCTAGCCTCCCGGACATTCACATCTGCGCCGAGCTGCAGTTCCTAAGGGTCTGTGTCAGGGAACTGGAGCTGCAGCTCGATGACCTTCGTCTGGTCAGGGAGAGTGATGAGTTGATAGAGAGGACTTACAGGCAGGTGGTCACACCGGGGCCACGGGAGGCAAACAGGTGGGTCACGGTTAGGATGGGGAAGGGGAAGAGTCGGGTACTAGAGAGTACCCCAGTGGCTGTACCCCTTGACAATAAATACTCCTGTTTGAGTACTGTTGGGGGGGGGGGGGGTTGAACAGCCTACCTGGGGGAAGCAACAGGGGCTGTGCCTCCGGCACAGAGTCCGGACCTGTAACTGAGAAGGGTAGGGAAAGGAAGAGGAAGGCAGTAGCAATAGGGGACTCAATAGTTAGGGGGGTCAGATAGGCGATTCTGTGTAAGCAGTCAGGAGACCCGGATGGTAGTTTGCTTCCCTGGTGCCAGGGTCCGGGATGTTTCTGATCACGTCCATGATATCCTGAAGTGGGAGGGTGAGGAGCCATAGGTCGTGGTACATATAGGTAGCAATGACATAGGTAGGAAAAGGGAAGAGGTCCTGAAAGGAGAATATAGGGATCTTGGAAGAGAGTTGAGAAGAAGGTCTGCAAAGGTAGTAATCTCGGGATTACTGCCTGTGCCACGCGACAGTGACAGTAGTAATGGAATGAGGTGGAGGATAAATGCGTGGCTGAGGGATTGGAACAGGGGGCAGGGATTCAAGATTCTGGATCATTCGGACCTCTTTTGGGGCAGGAGTGACCTGTACAAAAAGGACGGATTGCACTTGAAACCTAGGGGGACCAATATCCTGGTGGGGAGATCTGTGAAGGCTACTGGGGAGACTTTAAACTAGAATGGTTGGGTGGTGGGAATCAAATTGAAGAGTCTAGGAGAGAAGAGGTTAGTTCACAAATAGAGAAAGCTTGTAGACTGTGAGGAAATCTAGGAATAATGTTGCATATTTCCCTGAAGGTGGAAGCTCATGTGGTGGTGAAGAAAGCTTTTGGTATGCTGACCTTTATAAATCAGAGCATTGAGTATAGGAGTTGGGATGTAATGTTAAAATTGTACAAGGCATTGGTGAGGCCAGATTTGGAACATTATATACAGTTCTGGTCACCAAATTATACGTAAGATGTCAACAGAGAACAGAGATTTACTAGAATGTTACCTGGGTTTCAGCACCTAAGTTACAGAGGAAGGTTGAACAAGTTAGGTCTTTATTCTTTGGAGCATAGAAGGTTGAGGGGGGACTTGATAGAGGTATTTAAAATTATGCGGGGATTGATAGAGTTGATGTGGATAGGTTTTTTCCATTGAGTGTAGGGGAGATTCAAACAAGAGGACATGAGTTGAGAGTTAAGGGGCAAAAGGTTAGGGGTAACATGAGGGGTAACTTCTTTACTCAGAGAGTGATAACTGTGTGGAACGAGCCTCCAGTGGAAGTGGTAGAGGCAGGTTCGATTTTTTCATTTAAAAAGAAATTGTATAGGTATATGGACAGGAAAGGAATGGAGGGTTATGGGCTGAGTGCAGGTCAGTGGGACTAGGTGAGAGTAAGTGTTCAGCACGCACTAGGAATGCCGAGATGGCCTTTTTCCGTGCTGTAATTGTTATATGGTTTTACCGCGTACGATTCTGGTCTCCATATCCGACAGCGGGGAGTTTTAACTCATATGGGGACCAACTGCAGCTCAACCCCAGCTGATGCGGGTGTTTCCCCTGTTCAGGTGGCGGTGAGGAAGGGGTTAATCTCGGGTTTGTGTAAATCGAGGGCTGGTTGCTGTGGGAAAGGGGTGGGACCGAGCCGGACAGCGGGAGGCTCCGGGCTCTCCAGTCTTGCATCCCTGGTTTTAGTTTTGCACTGTGTCAGGATCGCGGGATCAGTTTGTTGTGGTTCCCCAAGCTGGGAGGGTGAACGTGGGTGAAGGGGGCCTGTCTATGTGTCGGTGTGGGATGAATGGTCAGAAGGGTGTGGGGCCACTGGCGGGACAGAGAGTGGTTGGGGTACTGTGGGTGATATGACGTGGGTGGATGGGCAACGGGTAAATTACGTTGTCAACGAGGGTGGAACTGGTCCAGTGAATCAGACAGCTCAGCTCGCGTGTCCTTTCAGGAGGCCACAATTCTCTCATCATCTTAATCACTGACTAATCTTCCGGTTAACATTGAGTTTGTTACAGAGCCCCAGAGTCTGGGAATGGCTGGGTGGTAGGAGGCAGAGGGTGATGGTGAGAGGCTGTTTCTTGGACTCGAGTTCCATGCTTAGTGACGTTCCCTGGGGTTACACCCATTGCTACTTGTAATCTATGTCAATAATTTGGTTGAGAAAGTACAGGGTATGGGTAGAGAGTTTGCAGCAAGTTCAAACAATTACTGTTTTTGAAAGACAGTCAGTAAAAACACTCCCCTCTCTTTCCCTCTCCCCACTCAGATCTGACCAAAAGCTACTTCAGAGGATGCAGGATCTTTTACTGAGTAACCACTGTGAGGGAATGGGAGTGGTTTCAAAGGGCCGGGCTGCTGGAAGCACATTACCAGTCCTGGAGTGATTGCAACTGGGTCTGACAGAGGCATAACTGGTTCTTCTGGGCACATTCAGTCTCACTCCAACTATTTCCTCCCTTCCTTTGTACAGGTATGTAATGTCTAAAGGACCAGTGTTTGAGTAAATGAGACTCACCAAACTTTCTCCTGACTGAATCACTGGAATCTCCGAGTCAGATGGGTCCTCTCCAGTCGGTGCTCTCAGTCCTCGGGCTGGTTCACTTGTTGCTGTTCCCTCGTCTTCAGTCGTGGTTTGCGTCCAGTTGGGGTTTTCCTTCCATGAAACCTCTCACCACTGGTCGAACTTTAAACAGAGAGACAATGAAGCACATTAATAATGAAAAGGAGAACTAAACATTTCTGTGTAATGTTACTAAGAACAAAACTCACTGAAATTTAAACACTGAAGGCAGATGTAATGATCTCAGTAAACAATCTTTTATTGTCCCTCACATGTCACAGACGATATCGGATAAGAAGGAGCCATCATTCAGTCACGGTAAGACATACGACACAGGAACAGAATCAGGTGATTCAATCCATCTGGTCTGTCCACCATTCAACCAGGGCTGATTTTTATTCCAACAACATATTCCTGCCTTCCTCCTGTAACCCTGAAGCTACTCAGCAATCATCAGTATATTAATCTTCACAAATATACCCAAATGGCAGCCTCAACCAACCTCTGTGGCAACAAATTCCACAGATCAGACATCTTTTGGCCATAAAATGTTTCTCATCTGAGTTTTAAGGGGAAGCATCTTTATTCTGAGACTGTGTTTTCAGATCACAGACTCTGTGTCTAATGGAAACATCCTCTCCATGTCCACTGTATCCAGGCTTTTCAGCATTCGGTAGGTTTATTAACCATACATCCCTCCACCACCCCCACCGTCCCTCTCAACACCATTGAGCACAGGTCCAGAACCATCAAATGCTCCTCATTCATAACACCGATCGTTCCTGAGATTATTCATGTAAACCTTGTTAGGAACACTGTACTGAACACATTTCCAGGAAAAACAGAAAAATCGGTTCCAGGATAATTGACAGGGAAAAGATGTGCTTTCATTACTGTTCTACTATCACATGTGCTGGCGCGTGGCCAAGTGGTTAAGGCATTGGTCTAGTGATCTGAAGGTTGCTAGTTTGAGCCTTGGCAGAGGCTGCCTGTGTGTCCTTGAGCGACAACACCGGTGCCAAGCTGTATGGGTCCTAATGCCCTTCCCTTGGACAACATCGTTGGCGTGGAGAGGGGAGACCTGCAGAGACTCTAACGGAGGCCTACAAATTATCACAGCCATTTTCATTTCCAGGTTAAAACAGGTCCATTTCATGAAATATAAACCAAGAAATAAAAAGAAACTGGAATTACCAGAAAGACTCTGCAGGTAAGGAACAGCTTACAATACAATTCAATTAATAATATTTCATCAGATTCAGTTCAAACATTTTCAGTTTTTAGTGCAGATCCCCAGCACAGCTGCCTGATTTCCACTGTGTGATTTCCAAACACAGTTTGAACACCAGACTCAGGGACTAGTTCTACTGTTGTAAACACGGAACAGCCCGTTTACTCACAGCCTCTCCCTGTGAGGATGGAATGGGAACTCATCCTCTCTTCAGACTGGCAGTCATTGCTTCCAAAGGAACTCCAGAAACAAACATCTGATCCCAGACCAGAAATACTCGATCAACACCTCACAAGCCCAAACAGCTCGATCCCTGGGTCCACTTTAGCTGGATTAAAAACTATGATATCCCAGGACCCAACCTCTCAGAGTCACACAGCTTAATCTGCCACTCACCGACCCTGAGAGTCTCACACATCGTCCCCACATCTCACACTGGGTAGTGCAATCTAGGATTTCCCCACAACCAATGTCCAGCTGCTTGAAATTTCTGCTTCATTGCAGGACGAGCATCCGGCCCCTTCTGTAGAAGCTCAAACCAAAGTCAAAGCTAAAACACCAGCAGTTCCATTTGCCTGGAAAGCCGATCACAGGATTAGAGCCCAAGCACCAACTCTCCCAGTACTCTTTGCTGCCAGCAAAATGCTGCAGTGTGTCAGCCCGTCACTGTTCATAAACGAGCACCTCCACACCAATGCACAACAGAAATGGGACCTGATGACCCTCCGGCATTCCAGCTAACAAAAGCCGATTCTGGAAATGACTCAGCGAGGCCAAAGGTACAAAAGAACTCTTCACAATGAAGACAGAGGTTGGAAGAAAGATTGCTGATATATAACATTGAGGAGGTGGGATACAGGGTGAACCGAAGATGATCCAGATGGGAGATGTAAATCACTGAAGCAGGAAGATGGGTTTAGGAGACTGCACAGAGGTTGAACAAGATGAGCAGAGATAAGCAGATGGAACCAGGTGGGAGAAGGGATCATACATTCAGAGGTGCAGTGCTACCAGAGCTCACCGGACAACTGCTCCGATACCTCTGTAAAAAAGTCAAAATAAACAAGCGGGTAATTTAACAGCAGCTACATATTAAATAGAGGGAATTCTACGGAAGCAGGGGGTTGGGAAGTGGGGGTGTTGGCTGGTGGGGAAAAGTACCACTAATAACATTAGGATATTTGATCGTTTTTGGTTTAATCCTGGAGCTGTGACTGTTTTTTATTTAGGTATTTGTGAAATTCCTTCTCGCTCGACCCATTGTCCAAGGAAGCTGGGAAATACCTGTACAGAAGTGCAAGCATTTCCCTGCTCTTTCCAATGGGTACCATTGGATTCCAGGAAGCAGCTATATTAAGCAAGGAATGAACATAGAAACCCAAGTTTAGAAGTTGAAAACAATGAAAGAGAAATTCACTGCTCGCTCATCTTCTTCCTGATTTTGATCAAATACACAAGCTAATCATCCAAAATCCTCTTCTACACCTGGATAAATTTAGTTTTGTTTTACAAGCTAAATGGAAAAAAAAAAACATTTCTGGGCTATAAGGTAGTTTTACGTCATTTCAACTATCATTAATAGCGGATCAACCCCTTGGCCTCGCTCCACCAACTGTAGCTAATGGGAAAGAGG
Organism: Hypanus sabinus; assembly: GCF_030144855.1. NCBI lineage: Eukaryota > Metazoa > Chordata > Chondrichthyes > Myliobatiformes > Dasyatidae > Hypanus > Hypanus sabinus. The sequence continues at coordinate 587,066 of NW_026780613.1, read as the reverse complement.
CTCTTTTTCTCTTTGTGTTGATAGGAAAAAGAGTAATTTAGTGAGGCAATGAATGAGATGAAATGCATTTCCAAAACTCCCAAATGGTTGCTGTCCTCCCGTTAACATTTGTCACTTCCAAACAACGATATTTTCTATTTGTATAAATGCGATAATAATTTATGTAAAGATTCAAACTTCTTTAACTTTTTATATATTTAAAGACTAAACAGGATCTGTAAAGGTCGAACTATGTAACACCCGACGTGTGAGGAGATTGTATCGACACTCACAGATACACTTCCCGTCCAACCATTTCTGCGAGAGAAATGGTACGAGGCAGATTTACCAACCCACCACTTTTGAGAATAACATTCAGCAATATTCGTGGCTTTTGCAATAGTTCATCAGAGTTTATTTTTTCATACTTGATTACTTGGTTCCAATTTAGGTGGCTAAAATTGTAAAAAATGAATTGCTTTATTTCTGTTATTTTTATACCTCTGAGGAACACTGCTAAACGCTGCAGGCCCTGCCGTTTGCTCTGACTCAGTCGTATTAGTAAGGCTACATCTATGGTGGTCCGTGGATTACTCGCTAATCCTAAAGTAAACTTTTCTCAGTAACAACCCTTTGGCTTCTAAGCAAACAAAGTTATTTTACTTGCTTGATAATTATATTTTATGATAATTGGTTAAGTGCAACAATGCAATATTTTGTCATATTATTAAATTAAGTATTATATGTTTAATTTTACCAGTTATACACTGAAATGTAATGATAGGCTGTCATCTTGTTAATGTCACTATATTTCTGTGGAGCTCTGGAATTCATATATTTCTTTCACCTTGGTTTACTGCTTGCCATTATAGGAAGCCCTATATATGTCACATCCAATTTGTGCACCTGCTCATTGCACGTATGGGGCAAGGCAGTTGCTCAGTAAATGAAATGAGCATGTACACAAATTGGATATCACAAACTGGAAGTGATTGATAAGTTTATGGCCTAAGGTGGAAGGAGTCAATTTTACAAAACCTAGCAATTTTCAATTATCTGAAACAGAAATACCACAAAAGTTATTAACTTCAAACTTACTGCATATTCACTCAAAGAGTTGAACTACACGTGCAGGCACCGAGCGCTGTATAACTTCAGGCCTTCCAACTTAGGCCACGAACTTATCAATCAAACCACCACACCCCCCCCCCCCCCCCCCCACAGCTCCGGCAGCTACACAACACCGGGATCATTCCCGACTCATCCCTGCTCGAATCGGAGAACCGCCAGCAACAGCGGCACTCGGCACCGCGCATGCGTTCAGCAGGCGTTTCTCCGCAGCACCACCGATGGCCGGAGGTCTGCACATCGTCTCCGAAGGCCGGAGATCTGCACAGCGCCACCAGTGGCTGGAGATCTATACAGCGCCACCAGTGGCCGGTGGCCGGAAGGACAACGGAGAGGTAAATCACAAACACGACAAAGTCTGTAGATTCTGGAAATCCAAACCAACACAAACAAAACGCTGGCCGAACACAGCAGGCCGGGTAGCAGCGGGAATGGAAATCAGAATGAAAATGTTTGGACACCGGGAACTCCCGCACGGAGCGGATAGTTCAAAGGTTAGTTTATTATTAGAGCAGCTATTCATAAATAACACTGAGTTTCTGTTTCTCCATAGAACCACGAAACAAAGAAAGAGCATGAAAGTCGCTCAGGAAGAAAAATCAAACTCCCACCCCACCCCCCGGTTCAAGAAGAACGGGATCCCAATCATCAAACCCCAAAACCCACCCCTCCGCACAAAAGGGAACAATAACATCGAGTCCCACATAAAAAAAAACACTCCTACCCCGCACAACTGCGGTGGAGCCGGTGTCACCAGTGTAGAGGCGGCCGCATCGGGAGCAGCGGACACAACGGGCGACCCCGGAAGATTCACAGGTGAAGTGTCGCCTCACCTGGAAGGATGTTTGGACAGCGGAGAGAGTTCGGCCATCCGGCCCTTTCATTGTGACACCCCAAACTCCACGTCAAATCCGTCCAAACGAATCTGGGTGAATTTTAATGACCAATATATATCGATCAGCTGTCTGAATGATCCCCTGACTCTGAGAGGAAGGGGTATCTATGGTCCACACTGTCAGGGTGTTGAGTTTACCAGGAGACAAAGACTGCAGGGACGAAAGGTTTTCTGTTGGCTAATACACTGTGTGTGGACCCCGCTGGCAATTCTGGTGTTGTGACCCGAATCGGGACAAACACCACGCTGCCCACTCCACCAACAACACGGCACAGCCGGACACATAACAGGGGACTTTACATCCAACAACCCTGGATTCAGTGATGAAACCCGTGATTAATGTTGTTGTCCCACTGAAAAGTCCATTAAGGTGCTTTTAAATGCCTGCGCTCTCCCACAGGTGACGTCACATAGCTCCTACCCCCCCACGCGCCTGACGTCACACATGGGCTCCCCACACCGGGATCTGCCCTCACGTGCGCGGTGTCTTACGTCACCCACGCGCTGCTGTGCACAAGCTTCGTCGGTTTAACGGCTGGGCTAATAATCACGTGACCAGCCCCTCTCCCACCGCTGTCAACAGAGGATTCAGGAGCTACGTTGTTCCCATTGGTGCGAAGCGATGTCAATCACTGGTTACAACCAGTCACGGAGGCGGAAAAGCCGAGTGGGCGTTACCCCGCTGAGTACGTCTCCCGCTCAAGCGCCGACCGCCTCCTCAGAGCGGAGAAAACCTCAAAGTAAAAGTCCGCTTTCTGATTTATTTCCATTTCCCTCCGAGGGCAGTTGGGGCGTTTGTGAAGCGTCTCCTGCGGCCGGAGTCTGATGTATCGCTGAGAGGTAGGAGGAGACCGCTCGGCCCGTCGGTTCGATGCCGGTTCCCCGGGGAGGGAGGGATTTTATTGAAAGGATGAAGATGGTGTGAGAGGGGGCGGACAGGATGTTTGTCCCGGTGGGGACAGGAGGGGCTCATCTGTGGAAATATCTGAGCCCACGGTGGTGTCGAGCAGAGGGATTCACCACATGGGGGGCAAACACCGGCAGACTGTTGCCCTGCAAGCGGGGCCAATGGTCCGGGCAAAGTGACAATTATTTGGGCTTTGTTGAGATTGTACCTGGAATATGGTGTAAAATCCCGCTCCCCACACTAACACGGGTTTACAGACCAAAGAACAAACTGCCGGAGGAACTCAGTGGGTCGGACACCATCTGTGGAGGGAAATGGACCGTCAACATTTCGGGCCGAGACCCTCCCTCTGGACCGAGAGTGGACGGGAAATAGTCAGAGAAAAGAGGTGAGGGGTGGGGATGCGGCAAGAGCCGGGGTGTGAGAGGTGGATCCAGGTGAGGGGGGAGGTGGGAAGGTGGAAATAGTGACAGGGGTGGGAGGTGAGTGGTTGGGGCAACACGGGGCTGAAGAATATGGAAATTCCATAGAGGATTAACAAAGAGGTTAGAGAGTATTTGTTATAGAGAGTGCAATGAAGATTCACCTGAATGATCCCTGGTGTGGTGGGGTCATCATATGAAGAAAGATCAAATGTGATAACCCTTTCATTTAGAGTATCGAGGACTGAGAGGTGAACATTGACATGCACAACTTCATTACCGGTTGAACTAGGGATCCCAGTCTCTGAAACAGGGGGTGAACTGCCCGGGACTGAGATGAGGGGAATTGTTTCCACTCTGAGGGTGGTGAATGTCTGTAAATCCCCACCACAGGGGGCGATTATTCTACCTAGAGATTCTACATCTTCCAACCCTTTACAACCTCGTTATAATGAGTTTATTTAATATTTTACCAAAAGAGCCACACAGCCCTACTACCGGCTCGTTATTTCAAGAAACATATAAGTATCTGGGAAACGAGAGGACCTGCAGATGCCAGAAATGGAGAGAACGACACATAAAGTGCTGGAGGAGCTCAGCATGTCAAACAGCATCTATGGATGGGAATCAACATTCCTGGCCAAGACTCTTCTTTATGACTCGATACCCACGTATCTGGAATATCAACAAGCAAAGACAATAGAAAGTAGTGTGAAATCCATAAAACCTTTGACAAAATTTAGTTCATGGCTTCAAAAAAACCTGCCAAACAGAGCTCAATAGGAAACAAATACAACAAAGGCAATAAACACTTGCATCAATACCGAGATTGACTTTTTTAATGAAAATATCTTGGTCCCATTTCAATCAGTAAAATTTACAAAGACAAATAAGAACTGAAGAGACTTTAGAAAAGTCTATTTACACGAAGTCCCACTTAGATTAACGACTACCTTGGACACAAGGAGGAACAGGAATAACACACATGAAAAAAAAATCACACAACAGTCAGATAAAACCTAAATATATATTTTCATCAAAAATAAACAGGATTCAGCACTCCATGTGTGTATATGCAATCGTGATAAGAAATACAGACCAGAAAACTTAAATGAGAGGCCAACTCAGAACAATAAGTCATCACTCTGGAAGAAAACATTAACCAGTGGAATGAGTATGACCCTCCATGGGAGACATCCCAACGATCTGAGCAGACTAGATGGTGTGAAGGAAGCATCGAGCACCTGACTGAGAGTTGGAGATCCCTTCCCAGAATCAGCGGGGTTCCTTGCAGAAATACAGGACAAGGTGTTTAAGAAAAAGAAAAAAATCTGAAATACATGGAATTCAAGCAAGCAAGACACTAAATGCAGAAAATGCCAAGAGACACCAGACACAATCCAACACATTCCAGGATCCTACAGCAGTTTAACTCAGTCTGATTACTTATGCAGGTACAATCAAGTGGAAAATGTCATTCACCAAAATCTTGCTTTAAAATACAAATGGATGAATGACCACGGTAACTTCATTAAGGCACTATAAATTCAAGCCTGATTCAGTTAAGGACATAATCTCACAATTTATATGATAATTAATACATTATTAGAGATAGGATCATCTCAAATAACCATTCAGATATAATATTACAGGATAAACAAGCAAGAATAACTCCCTCAATAGGTATAACCATTCTCAACACACACATGTGCCTCGACCAATGGGGCCTCTCACCACAGGCATTGTTCATCAGTCAGATAACAAAATTATTTTGTCTGCCAATTAACGTCCAAGTGTTGCTACTCTGTCATTCGTTGCCATGCCCCACTGTTGATTCCTTTCTCCTCATCATACGTTCTTACCAGAACCATCGTCCAGAGTCCCAAACTCTGCCCTGTGCAGACCCGCCTCTGGTTTCTGACCCTGCTCCTTTGAACATCCTACTTATGGTTTCCCATTCCAATTTAAGTCTTTAGAGGACAGTGGTGTTTCCAACAACCCTTTAGAAGCAGCGAAAATGAGTCATAATGTGGAAATAAGTTGTGATTAAGGAGGTTAACGAACAATGTCATTCTTCATCAGCCCAGAGATTAGAACTGCAGTCATCTCGACTTTTTCAGTCTGCAGAGAATTCAAGGGAAACAACAGGGGAGGATTTAAATGGACTGATGTGGAACAGATTCACTGGCCGGGTTCAGCAGGCCTGAGTACACCAGTTGTGTTATAAATTCACTAAGCACCAAAGACAGAGTTTATAATAGAACTGGTTTATTTGTCACAGATGCAGAATATTAAACTCCAGCCCCATTAAAGGTGAATGTGCAGCAGAAGAAACACCTCCCATGCCCAGTGACCAGGGTGCAGAACTGGGTGTGGTGAGCAGCAGCAATAATTGCAGATTTCAGCAGCAATAGTCGCTCTCGAAATTGCATTCAGCAACGGTGATGGACAAATATCCAGCATGCAGCTCATTGAAACTATCTCCCCAGTTTGAACCTGGTAGTGTGTCACAAGTGTAACACACTGTAAGGTTTCACTGCTGAGGTAATGGCTTCCCTGCAGCAGCAATGTTTAGGTTACGACTAGAGATAACAGGGTTTTGGAGTGTGGGACTATCCAATGAGAGAAATGTTCTTTCTTGTGAGTCTGGAAGAGAGATTTTCATGGCCTTTTGCTGGGGAGAGATGAGAAGACGTGAATGGAGAGACTGGGCCCTTTTTCTTTTTTTTTGTTTTCTTTACTAACCCTCTGGTCAAAGTAAGAATTATAAATCTTAATAGTTTAATCACATATTATGTACAATTTGTTACTTCAGGTGTCACACAGACGCAAACCAATAAAACTACCAGCAACAATTAAACACACTTGGAGTCTAGTTTTGCAGTTAACAAACAAAATTTTATTGGTAACTACTAATAATAGTGAACTTAAACCAGATAATCCAAGGGTTAGCAATGTTATGCATATATAGGTGTGAATACAGGTTTCCCCCGGTATCTAAAGCTAGAGTGTTACTATGAAACCATTTGTAAGCCGAAATGTCATGAAGTGAAGAAGCAATTACCATTAATCTAAATGGGAAAAGATTTTGGATGTTCCCAGACCCAAAGAAAACCCACCAAATCATACCAAATAGCACATAAAACCTAAAATAACACTAACCTATAGTAAAAGTAGGAATGATAAAGTAGAAATATTGTATGTACGGTGTAGTTTCACTGAAAATCGGGAAGATAGTGAACTGAAATCGATTTGGAGAGAAAAAAAATCGGCACGTGCACGCATGCGTACACAACTGCCGCACAAGGCTTCACGGTCACCCTAGTCTTTCTCGGGGTAAACTCACGTATAAAGCAGGCATCATCTTTATCGTAAAAGTGAAAATCCTCTTTGGTTAGCAAAAACAGGTACTAATTTAGGTCTTTCGTAACAGTGAGCTGTCGTAAAGCGAACGTCCGAAAAACGGGAGCCACCTGTATATAAAATCCAAAACCAAGGTGGTAAACGACATTGTCTTACAATGATGTGGTAGATTCAATTTAGTTCACAAGATGGGGGGGAGGGGGGATAATAGACTTCTCTGTAAGAAGTCGCTTGCTTGTTCTGTGTTGGTAAAGGATCATTCTGACCTTGCTTAACCACACAGAACATAAACATTAGCTGGTCACCATAGCAACCCAGCACTTCTGCAGAAATCCAACAGCGTGTCCAAGGTCAGTCTCGGTTCTCTTTGCACTTTAAAGAGACAGTCCACAGAGAGTATGAACCCCAAGGGCAGATTACACAGGGGACACATCGCTCAGTATCCACCCAAACGAGATTCTTCAGTTTGGCCAGACTGGGGGCTATAACCCCCTCTGTTAAGCTGCCAGCACAACTGGAAGCTACATAACTTTAGATGACTGAGTGAATTGCTTCCTACATTCACAGCAGATGAACGGCCTCTCCCCAGTGTGAACTCAATGATGCACACTGGTTGTTTTGGCTGAGAGAATTTCTTCCCAAAGTCCAAGCATATTGGTCTCTACCCAGTGTGAAGGCGCTGGTGTGCCTTTAGGATGGATGACTGAGTGAATCCCTTCCCACATTCTGAGCAAGTGAACGGCTTCTCCCCAGTGTGAACTCGCCGATGTACCAGTAAGGTGGATGACTTAGTGAATCCCTTCCCACATTCTGAGCAGGTGAAAGGCCACTCCCCAGTGTGAACTTGCTGGTGTGCCAGTAGTTGGGATGACCGAGTGAATCCCTTCCCACACTCTGAGCAAGTGAACGGCCTCTCCCCAGTGTGAACTTGCTGATGTACCTTCAGTTGGGATGATGAAGTGAAACCCTTCCCACAGACTGAGCAAGTGAACGGCCTCTCACCAGTGTGAACTCGCTGATGTATCTGCAGATGGGATGATCGAGTGAATCCCTTCCCACAGTCTGAGCAGGTGAATGGTCTCTCACCAGTGTGAACTCGCTGATGTATCTTCAGTTGGGATAACGAAGGGAATCCCTTCCCACAGTCTGAGCAGGTGATTGGCCACTTTCCGGTATGAACTCGCTGATGTATCTTCAGATGGGATGACGAAGCAAATCCCTTCCCGCAGTCCGAGCAGGTGATTGGCCACTCGCCGGTGTGAACTCCCTGGTGTGCCTTCAGTTGAGATAACTGAGAGTATCCTTTCCCACAGTCCGAGCAGGTGAACGGCCTCTCCCCAGTGTGAACTCGCTGATGTACCTTCAGATGGGATGATGAAATGAATCCCTTCCCACAGTCTGAGCAGGTGAATGGCCTCTCCCCAGTGTGAACTCGCTGATGTATCTTCAGATGGGATGATGAAGTGAATCCTATCCCACAGTCCGAGCAGGTTATTGGCCACTCTCCAGTGTGAACTCGCTGATGTACCTTCAGTTGAGATGACTGAGCGAATCCCTTCCCACAGTTTGAGCAGGTGAATGGCCTCTCCCTGGTGTGAACTCGCTGATGTACCTGAAGTTGAGGTAACTCAGTGAATCCCTTTCCGCAGTCTGAGCAGGTGAACGGCCACTCTCCGGTGTGAACTGACCGGTGTTTCAGTAACTTATATGATGAAATGAATCCCATCCCGCAGTCCAAGCAGGTGAATGGCCTCTCCCCAGTGTGAACTTGCTGATGTTCCTTCAGTTGAGATGACTGAGCGAATCCCTTCCCACAGTCTGAGCAGGTGAATGGCCTCTCCCCAGTGTGAACTCGCTGATGTACCTTCAGTTGAGATGTCTGAGCGAATCCCTTCCCACAGTCTGAGCAGGTGAATGGCCTCTCCCCGGTGTGAACTGACTGGTGTCTCAGTAACTTATATGTGGAAGTGAATCCTTTCCCACAGTCCGAGCAGGTGAACGGCCTCTCCCCGGTGTGAACTCGCTGGTGAGCCATTAGGACAGATGACCGAGTCAATCCTTCTCCACAAATTCCTCAGATGACCAGCCTCTGCCCAGTGTGAACTGACTGGTGTGTCCGCAGGTGGGAAGACCAACTGAATCCCTTCTCACTCACAGAACAGGTGAATGGCCTTGCCCAGTGTGAACTTGCTGATGTACCTTCAGTTGAGATGACCGAGTGAATCCATTCCCACTGTCTGAGCAGATGAATGGGCTCCCCCCATGTAAACTAATAGGCATGTCAGTTGGTCAGATGATTGAGTGAATCCCTACCTACCGTCTGAGCAGGAAGGATGATCGAGTGAATCTCTTGCTCCACTTCTTAAATATCTGGACAGAGATAGCAAAACTAGCGTGTTGTGTTCGAGATTCCCGTAGGCAAATTCCTTGTCATTTTTAACCTGTAAAAAGATTTACAAAATCCATCAATGGGTGTAGGACAACATTTCAGATGAGATTCCTTGAGTTGTCAAGGTGTGAGCTGGCATCACACTGTTTCAGTGAAGTTTAACCCAAGTTGGAGAGAGAAATCACCTTTAACTGGGCACAGTGCTGGTATCTGGAATGACCATCAATTCCCTGATGCTCTTCCTGTCTCTTTAAGAATGCCGTCTCCAATCTGTGACCTGGCTCAGTTTGACTCTCTCCGTTGGTATTGTTCCCTGTTCCCACTGAGCTGCATGGGTTCCTGGCCCCAAAGTAACTGAAACACTCTCACACAAATAGCCTGCAATCCGTTCTATGCACCCACAACTCTCAGTGTAAATAAAGTTACCCCTGACATCCCCTCCATATCAACTTTCAAGCACCTTGAAACTATGCTCCCTCACATTAGCCATTTCAGCCCTGGGGTAAAAACCTCTAGCTATCCACACGATCAGTGTCCCTCATCATCCTATACATCTGAAAAAAGGCTCTAAACATAAACAAAGATATTATACATATCTTTGAGGATTTGTTGGGAATAGACAACGTTATGACAGTATAGATAGGGTACAGGTAAGCAGCTTTTTCCACTGAGGATGGGTGCGATGACAACCATAGATCATGGGTAAGCGGGGAAGTGAAAATTTAATGGGAACATTTGGAAAAGCTCTTTACTGAAATGGTCGTGAGAGCGTGCAGTGAGATGCCAGCACAAGTGGTGAATATGAGTTCGGTTTCACCATTTAAAAGAAGTTTGGATGGGAGCCTGGATGGTAGGGGTATGGCGGGCGATGGTCCCGGTGCAGTTAGTTGCATTAGACAGTTTAAATGTTTGTTTGGCATTGAATGGATTGGGCAAATAGCCTGTTTCCGTACTGAACTTCTCCATGTTTCTGTGACAGAAGCTGGCTAAACTTGCTTGGAAGGGAAAGATAGGAGTGACAACAGAGCAACAATGGCTGGAGTTTCTGGGAGCAATTCAGGAGCTGAGTGATCGATACATCCCAAAGAAGTGGAAGCATTGTAAAGGCAGGAAGACACAACCGTGGCTGAAATGAGAAGCCAAAGCCAACATAAAAGCCAAAGAGAGGGCAAACAAAAGAGCAAAAACTATTGGAAGCTTTTAGAAACCAACAGAAGACGACTAAAAATAAGTCCGATGAGCTCGGGGGTGGAATTATGATACTGTTGTCATTAATGAGTCTTGGTAGCACCCAACAGTCTGAGGCATTTAGAGGAACAAAATATCGGGGGCCTCAATATCTCTTGAAAACCAAGGCTCCCTGCACCAGTTACCTTTCAGCATACGAACTCTACACTCTCAAAAATGTCACTTCTGAAGGCCTCCCACTTACCAAGTACTCCTTTGCCAGAAAACGGCCTATCCCAAACCACACTTGTCAGGTCCTTTTGACACCATCAAAACTGACCTTTTATCCCCTCTGTTCTGTTCCCCTAACTAACGAATCCCCTATCACCCGTTTGACTTTCCTCTGCCAGGTAATCCCTCCATCCCCAACAGTTTCTAAAGCGGCCCACCTGGCTGTTGTGTGGGATGGCAACAAGAGTACTCTGCGATGGCTATTTAACTTCATTCCCCTTCACGTCTCTCACCTAGTTTCCTGTCTCCTGCACCTTAGGTGTAACTCACCTCTCTTCATGTCATATCTATCACCCCCTCCAACTGCTGGATGATCCACAATTCATCCGTTTTCAGCTCCAACTCCTCAAAGTGCAGCTGGGTGCACATCTTGTAGGTGAGGGTGTCAGGGACACTGGAGTTCTCCCCACCAATGTCCCCTCTAATTTGTAATCACCAGTGTGCACAGAAATCTTGTACTGTGCATTCTTTTACCCAGTGACGACATGTGCACTGCGAATTTTATATAGAGAGGTATTCATTTTAACAGCCAGCAAATCACTGTCTGTAAGAACTGTGATCTCCTCTGGGCTCGATTCAGTTCATCTGCCCTCTCACACCATGTCACAGGCCTGTAAAGGGTAATGAAGGATTTTCTCTCCAGTGCTTTTGCACTTTGTCCATAAGTGGTTTGCTTGCTAAATTATGCTTTAAAAAGTCAGATTTCCAAATAGCACTCCAATTCTTCCCTCTTGTAAACTCTCCAACAACTTTTGCATCACCACAATACACACAGGTATCACCAGTTTCTGTATTGTACATAAATATTTCCCCTGAAGTCTCCCCCAATGACTGACGGTGTTGAACTCAGTGAATGAAATCCCAATGAATATGAAGGGAAGGGCAGTAGTCTGTCTCACTGGAGTCTGGCACATTTGATGTGAAAGCTACTTGTTGCCCAGGGCAAAGGTGTTTGATATCATTATCTTCCAGAGAGAATGGTACAAAACATGTCGTCACGGGTTGAAAAGTCCAGAACAAGAGGAGGTGGAACAAGCAACACACACAAAATGCTGGAGGAACTCAGCAGGCCGGGCAGCATCTATGGAAAAGAGTACTAATGCTGAGTTCCTCCGGCATTTTGTGTGTGTTGCTTGGATTTCCAGCATCTGCAGATTTTCTCCTGTCAGTGATCGGAGGTAGAACAAAGGCGAATTTCTCAACTGGTGATGTAAAAGATTTTGTTCCCTTTCTCCCGAGTTCCTAATCCTTGCATTTAGATAGCTGGAGCTCAGCTCTGTCTGAGAGATCCATCGGTTCCCATTCACTCAGCGGCCGGAAGCTCCCCGGGGCCCGTGTACGGATCGTGAGGCTGAGAGAGAGGGAAGAGAGCAGGACTGTCCCGGGATTGCGGACTGTGATGTCCGGATTTCACAGGAATCGTTCTGAAGTCGGGTTTCAGAGAAAAACACGGAGAATCACTCTTACCTCCATCCGACATTTTCAAGGCCTTCAGTGTACTATGCGCATGCGTGACACTCGGGGACGTCCTCAGCCTGACGCCTGCGCATTTCATCGGTGCCTCAACGACGGCGAAATTTTTAACTCATGGCCCTATGGGTAATCACGGTGCCATTAAAGATTTGTGCAGGTACCGGTTCAAGGTCCATACCTTATTTTTTCGTGTGCATCGAAAAATCTGCAGCTGTTTTACCGCAGAAAGCGGCTCCCATAAGCAATATACTCAATATCAATGCCTATCGAATGCCAAAGTAAAATGCAGTTATAAAACACAGGAAATTCTGCAGTTGCTTGGAATACAGAGACGCACACACACAAATACTGGAGGAACTCTGCAGTTCAAGCAGCAACTAAGTAGAGGAGTGCACAGGCTAGGCATGCTAAAAGGGCTCGGTGTAAACGTTGTCTTTTTATTCCTCTTCACCATTGCTGTCTGTTGATTTCCACCAGTATTTTGCAGAAATTAACCACCTTTTTTTTTCGATCAACCAATTTCCAAATGCTTCTAATCTTTCTTCTGTAGCCACATCCAGCTGGTCTGATTCCTCCTCCTCGTAAACTCTAGACCCCAACTCTCATTGCAGCCCCAAAGCCTGACTCAATCTGGCAACTCTTTGGTTTCTGACTCTGCACCATCGAAGATTCACTTGCTAGACAGCTGTTAGACTTTAGAGGTGTATTGTGTTACGAGACCGCAGGTTCGCTTACTGCGAGTGCGTTTTTAGTGTCTGATTGAGGTCTTTGACGTAAAACACAAAGGGTGAGGGGGCGGGAGAGGGAGAGGGGGAGGGGAGGGGGGAGGGAGAGAGGGAGGGGAGGGGGAACGGGGAGGGGGAGATGGGCGACGGGCGAGAACGTCACAACCACAGTGAGCTCATCGTCTTATTCAGCCCGGAGACAATCATTCAGGTGTATAAGATGATAAGAGGCATTGGTCGTGTGGATAGCCAGAGGCTTTTTCCCAGTAGGAAAATGGCTAACACGAGGGGGAATAGGTTTAAGCTGCTTGGAAGTAGGTACAGAGGAGATATCAGAGCAATGTTTTTTTTTAAGCAAAGAGTGGTGTGTGTGTGGAATGCACTGCCAGCGACGGTGGTAGAGGCGAATACAATAGGGTCTTTTAAGAGACTCTTGGATAGGTACATGGAGCTTAGGAAAATAGATTTCTGTGATTCTATGAAATTCAAGGGAAATCTTCTATTCCACGGAGTGGTGACTAGTTGCAACCTGTCACCTCAGGGAGTGTGAGAGGGGAACGGCAGGTTTTGATATACGGATATGGAACAGAAACATGGGCAGGAACCAGATGGGCCGAGTGGCCTTTCTAGTTGACATTGTGAGTGTGGTAGAGACAGTAAGTACCTGAAACACGGGATTTTATACAAAACTGTTTTAACTTTCACAGCTCCACAATATTAAACACCAGTCTAGTTTAAGACTAACATCAGCAGAACAGACTCCTCCAATGCTCAGTGATCAGGGTTCAGTCCTGGGTGCGATGAGCAGCCACCAGAACTGCAGAATCTGACAGTAACAGTCCCCCATGAACCTGCAGCTGCCTTCAGTCACCGTGATGGTTAGACTTTTAACACAGAGGTAATTTGAACTTCCTCCCTGATGTAGGAGGGTTCAGACCGAAGATGTAGGGGAGAAGGAAAACAAAAAGATAATAAAGTTGCGTGCACCGTTAGGGATTAGCAGAGAGGAAGAGGTGGAGAGTTTCTTAAATGCATCTATTTTAATGCTACGAGCATTGTCAGATAGGTGGATGAGGTTAGAGCACGGATTGAGACATGGAAATATGATGTTGTAGCTATTAGTGAAACATGGTTGCAAAACAGGTGTGATTGGCAACTAAATATCCCTAGATTTCGTTGTTTAAGGTGTGAAAGAATCGGAGGGGCAAGAGGGTGAGGCATTGCATTGCTTGTCCGAGAAAATATTACTGTGGTGTTTTGACAGGACAGATTAGAGGGCTCGTCTAGGGAGACTACTTGGGTGGAATTGAGGAATGGGAAAGGTGTAGTAACACTTATAGGGGTGTATTACAGACCACATAATGGGGAGCGAGAATTGGAGGAGCAAATTTGTAAGGAGATAGCAGATATTTGTAGTAAGCAGAAGGTTGTGATTGTGGCTGAACTTAATTTTCCACACATCGACAGGGAAGCCCATACTGTAAAAGGGATGGATGGTTTCGAGTTTGTAAAATGTGTGCAGGATAGGTTTTTGCAGCAATACATGGAGGTACCAACTAGAGAAGTGGCAGTGTTGGATCTCCTGCTGGGAATGAGATAGCTCAGGTGACGGAGGTATGTGTTGGGGAGCACTTTGGGTCCAGTGATCACAATACCATTAGTTTCAATATAATTATGGAGAAGGATAGGACTGGACCTAGTGTTGAGATTTTTGATTGGAGAAAGGCTAACTTTGATGAGATGCGAAAAGATTTAGGAGCGGATTGGGACAATTAGTTTATGGGAAGGATATAACAAAGAAATGGAGTTCATTTAAAGGTGAAATTTTGAGGGTACAGAATCTTTATGCTCCTATTAGGTTGAAAGGTTAGAAGTTCGAGTGAGCCATGGTTTTCGAGAGATATTGTAAACATGGTTCGGAAAAAGAGAGAGATCTATAATATAGGCAGCATGGAGCAAATGAGGTGCTCGAGGAATATAAAGAATGTAAAAACAATCTTAAGAAAGTAATTAGAAAAGCTAAAAGAGGATATGAGGCTGCTTTGGCAAGTAAGGTGAAAATGAATCCAGAGGGTTTCTACAGTTATATTAATAGCAAAACGATACTGAGGGATAGAATTGGTCCCTTAGAGAATCAGCGTTGACAGCTATGGGGGAGATTTTGAAAAATGATTTTCATTGGTATTCACTAAGGAGAAGGATATTGAATTGTGTAAGGTAAGAGAAACAAGTACGGTAGTTATGGAAACTCTGATAATTAAAGAAGAGGAGGTACAGTAGCTTTTAAGGAATATAAAAGTGGACAAGTCTCTGGTTCCTGTTAGGATGTTCCCTAGAACCTTGAGGGAAGTTAGCGTAGAAATAGCAGGAGCTCTGACGGAAATATTTCAGATGTCATTAGAAACGGGGATGGTGCCAGAAGATTGGCGAATTGCTCATGTTGTTCCATTGTTTAAAAAGGGTTCTAAGAGTAAACCTAGCAACGATGGGCCTGCAAGTTTGACGTCAGTGGTGGGTAAATTAAAGGAAAATATTCTTAGATATGGTATATAATTATCTGATTAGACAGGGTCTGATTAAGAACAGTCAACATGGATTTGTGCATGAAAGATCATGTTTGACAAGCCGCATTGAACTTTTTGAAGTGGTTACTAGGAAAGTTGACGAGGGCAAAGCAGTGGATGTTGTCTATATGGACTTCAGTAAGTCCTTTGACAGGATTCCACACGGAAGGAAGTTAGGAAGGTTCAATCATTAGGTATTAATATTGAAGTAGTAAAATGGAATCAACAGTGGCTGGATGGGAGATGCCAGACAGTAGTGGTGGATAACTGTTTGTCAGGTTAGAGGCCGGTGACTAGTGTTGTGCCTGAGGGATCTGTACTGGGTCCAGTGTTGTTTGTCATATACATTAATGATCTGGATGATGGGGCGGTAAATTGGATTAGTAAGTAAGCAGATGATACAAAGATGGGTGGCGTTGTGGATAATGAAGTAGGTTTTCAAAGCTTGTAGAGAGATTTAAGCCAGTTAGAAGAGTGGACAAAAAGATGGCA
Source organism: Hypanus sabinus (assembly GCF_030144855.1). Classification (NCBI taxonomy): domain Eukaryota; kingdom Metazoa; phylum Chordata; class Chondrichthyes; order Myliobatiformes; family Dasyatidae; genus Hypanus; species Hypanus sabinus. The sequence goes on along the minus strand of NW_026780613.1, from coordinate 571,271 downwards.
GATGGAGGTTAATGTTGTTAAGAGTGAGGCGCTACATTTTGGTAGGTCTAATCAAAATAGGACATATATGGTAAATGGTAGGGCACTGAGGAATGCAACAGAACAGAGTGATCAAGGAATAATGGTGCATTGTTCCCTGAAGGTGGAATCTCATGTGGACAGGGTGGTGAAGAAAGCTTTTGGTATGCAGGCCTTTACAAATCAGAGCAGTGAGTATAGGAGTTGGGATGTAATATTAAAATTATACAAGGCATTGTTCAGGCCAAATATGGAGTATTGTGTGCAGTTCTGTTCATCGCATTATAGGAAAGATTTCAATATAATTGAGAGAGCACGGAAAAGAGTTACTAGAATGTTACCTGGGTTTCAATACCTAAGTTACAGAAAAAGGTTGAACAAGTTAGGTCTTTATTCTTTGGAGTATAGAAGGTTGAGGGGGGACTCAATAGTGGTATTTAAAATTTAGATGGGGATAGATGGATTTGGCGTAGATAGGCTTTTTCCATTGGGAGTAGGGGAGATTCAAACACGAGGACTTGAGTTGAGAGTTAGGGGGAAAAAGTTTAGGGGTAACACGAGTGGGAACTTCTTTACTCAGAGAGTGGTAGTTGTGTGGAGGAGCTTCTAGTAGAAGTGGTAGAAGCAGGTTCGATATTTAAAAAAAATGTATAGGTATATCGACAGGAAAGGAATGGAGGGTATTGGGCTGAGTGCAGGTTGGTGGAAATAGATGAGAGTAAGCTTTCAGCATGGACTAGAAGGGCTGAGAAGGCCTGTTTCCGTGCTGCAATTGTTATATGGTTATATAATAACCATCCAGAAATTATATTACAGGATAAACAAGCATGACTAACTCCCTCAATAGATATAACCATTCCCAACACCCTCATTTCCCTTGACCAATGGAGCACCTCACAACAGGCATTGCTTGTGTCATCAGTCAGACAAACGAATTATTTTCTGTCAATCAGCTTCGACATGTCCACACTCTGTTATTCGGTTCCACTCCCTGCTGCTGATTCCCTTCTCATGATCCGTTCTTACCCCAACCATTTCCCGAAGCCCCACACTCTGCCCTGTGCAGACCTGCCTCAGGTTTCTGACCCTGCTCCGTTGAACATCCAACAGATGGTTTCCCATTCTGCTTTCAGTCTTTAGATGACAGTGGTGTTCTGTAACAACACTTTAGAAGCAGGGAAAATGACCCATAATGTGGAAATGAGCCCTAAATAAGGAGGTTAACTCCCAATGTCATTCTTCCTGAGCCCAGAGATTAGAGGGACAAAGGATATCTGAGACAGAACTGCAGTCAGCTCGACTTCTTCAGTCTGCAGAGAATTCAAGGGAAAACTCTTCACCCACAGAGTGGTGACTGTTTGGAACCCATCACCATAGGGAGAGCGAGAGGGGAACAACAGGGGAGGATTTAAAAGGACTGTCGTGTAGTTGAAACTCTGGCAAGGTCCAGGCGGCCACTCTCTACTGTACACGAGGTGTGTTATAGATTCACTAAGTACCAAAGACAGAGTTTAAAATAGAACTGATTTATTTGCACATATCCAGAATATTAAACTCCAGTCCCATTAATGGTGAATATGCAGCAGAAGAAACTCCTCCCATGCCCAGTGACCAGGATGCAGAACTGGGTGTGGTGAGCAGCAGCAAATATTGCAGAGTTCAGCACTGACAGTCACTCTCGAAATTGCATTCAGCAACGGTGATGGACAAATATCCAGCATGCTGATTATTGAAGCTTTCTCTCCAATGTGAACCCTGTAGTGTGTCACAAGGTTAGATTACTGTCTGAAACCATTCCCAGATTCACAGCAGGTGAACATCCTCGCCCCCGTGAGAACTCAATGATACGCATTCATTTGAAATCACTGAGAGAATCTCTTCCCAATGTCTGACTGATAATGTTTTAAAGGATTTGGGGGATACTCAGATTCATGTAAATAATGGGTTGAGGTTGAGTACCAACTGTGCCTGTGTTTGTGAATGGCTATATTTAAGATGAAGTCTCACAGCTGCTTTTTGGAGCGACATAAAGGTTGAAGCTCATACAGATCCAAAAAAGACGTCTCCTGATAATTCACACCTTTGGTTTCGACAAAAGATGGTTGCTCATGAAGATAAGACAGGACATTCCTTTCTTAATTACAACTTAAAGTTGAAGGTGTCTCTTATCTAAGTTATTAAGCTTTGCTTTATTTGAGCAACTGGAATATCTTTGGAAGTGATTGTTCTTTTTTATCGGTGGCCTTATAAATTGTAGCTATTCTGGAAGTCGAGCAGTGAACTTGTTTGAACCGCCAGAGGGATGAGACGCTTTTCCCCTTGATGTCGGGACAAAGTTACCTAGCCGGAGGAGCTCGAAGAAATAACCTGGTGAACGGATAAGTAACGATCTTTCAGGGCTGTGGTTACTTGATCCGGTGAATTTAAGTCTACACTTATTGCTGTGGCTCGAATCCCAAAATAGGGAATGTCGCTCTGGGCTGAATAGGTGACTGAAGACTTGAGTCGAATCGCAATTGGGTAGCAGGGCGTCCGAGGTACATTTTTACCTCGCCCACGGGATTGGTACCTTGACCAGATCAAAATAACTATTCGGAACAGGATTTAAGGTAAGCAGTTGTCTCGGTAAGGTTGCTGCGGGTGACATTGGCTATTCTGTATGTCGGCCGGAAGCGGGATTGGGGCCCCGGTCGGGAGAAGCGGTCGCTGCTGCCCGGCGAATTCGATAAGGGGTCACGCAAGTTTCAGAATATGGCCGGTTGAAATTTGATAAGGATGCGACACTGGCAGCCCGGTAAATTTCTCACCTCGGCAGCAGAATATGGCCGGTTGAAGTTTAATGAGGCAAGTTCAGAGAAATGAAGGAAGGGAACCTCCCACTCCTCCAGAGTATGTGAGTGTTGTTTTGTGAAAATTAACGGAAAATAGGCTAGCAGGTTTTTGTGATAATTAAAGTCTGCCGGTGACATTGGATATTCAGTATTGTTCCTAAAGAAAGAGTCGGGAATGGGGACCCCGGTCAGGAGAAGCGGCCACCGCTACCTAAGGGATTTGGCCATATCAGCTGCCTCCTGATAATATGGCCGGTTGAAGTTGATTAACGAGGAGGCAGGCTGGCTAAATTTCTCACCCAGCGTCATAAATAAGAGCAACTGATATTTGGGCCCCGGGGGGGGGGGAGCGGGGGAGGAACTTGTGTTATAGAATCATGTAAGCAAGCGGTTAATTTAATCTGGAAAAAGAACTGTGGAAGGAAATGGAAATTCCTGATTGAGGAGTGGGAAGATAAAGCGGATGTAAAATTGAATAATACTTTACTGGCCAGTTGGAGGAATAATGCATGCAATACAGAAATAGAGGCATGTGCTGTTGTCGGAACTCCTAAGAGTCGGGAAACCCTTAAAGCTGAATGTGAATGGGTGGATGGGAGAGGAAAAGAGAGAAATAGCAACAGTGAAAACAGCAAAAGGCCGACAACGACAGAAAGGAGGGATTAAGGCAACAGCGCTGAACAAGAGCTGAAAAGGGTCCCGGGATCCCGATCCTATTTTTGGCATACAGACCCTGCTTGATGATTCAGAAGACACGGATTGGGATGAGGAATGGGGATTATTCCCAGAGTTCCGATACCTCCGTCCCAAACCAGCGTTCCTCAGCACCCCCTCCGCCTTATAATTCTACATGTCCTTATCAAGACACTAAGGGATCAGGTATAGGGGAACGAGTAAAACTAAATCGAAGAAATAAGGGGCGTAAAGAAACAGAATAGAGATCAGGGTGAAGAATTAGCCTAATTTACTCAGTAAATGGAGGAAGTCCAAATTAGCTCCCCGGGGCAATATCCCACTAGACAACTGCCCAATCCACGAGCAGCAGACGATATTGTGGAATCGACTGATGAGGTTTATGTCCCTTGGAAACGGCCAGAAATGATCATGATAATGAATCAAACCCCAGACCGGAATGAAAAACCAGCTAAGATTGCCCAGTATGTCCGGAGTACTATTAAAATGTATGTGGCTACTACTAAAGATTTATTTGGATTATGTTGCTTGATTTTATCCCCAGAAGGAAAAGGTAAATGGTTGGAACAAATGAATGATGATACGGGGCCGGTTCGAACTCATGACGATTTACAACAAAATATCCCTGATGATCATTACTGGATTAACCATTTGATTCAAGCACTGGAGCGAGCCCTTCAGCGAACAGGGTGCTGGAATGCAACCCAAGCCTGAACAGACAGGAAGTGAGAATTGGGAAAGTTTTGTTGCCTGTTATGGTGCCTTTACCGGAGATTTAGCTTTAAACTAAGGACAAGATTCGCTCCTGTTTAATGCCATGTTATTTTAGTGTGTTCCTCCCATGTTGCAGATATGCCTCGGACGAACAATATCGATTAGTCTGACAATACTCGAAACCAGAGGAGATGAGTTGTTGTTTATTATTGGAGCGGTCAGAATGAGTCCAAATCACGTTTCAACCCCAGGTGAGAACTGAGCATGTTCAACGAACACGAAGGCAGACGGTAGTAAAGCAAGGGAATACTTTGGACGGTGGGGAGGATCCTGGAAATCCTGACCAGAGATACCCGGACTGGCCTTCTCCTCCGTTCCCCAATCCTGATATGGCAGACTGGGGCCAATATACAGGATGGGATAAGTACCTCCATGGAGGGAAGAATTTACCTCAGAGACCGGCTCAGCTGAATCCACCTTCTAACCCCTTCCAGCCGGGACCCTGGAAGGGGAATCGAGGAGGACCTGATAGTAGACCCTGGTCGCAGGGAACCAGACCTCGGGTACCGCCCAGAGATGAGCCTCGACCTGAAGCAATGGCTAGACCCTGTTTTAATTCTGGAAGATATGGCCATTGGTGGGCAAAATGTCCCTATCACTTTAGGGCAGAATCACCCTCCAGCGGACCACCTCGAGCCTCATTCACAATGAACAATCCTTTCGCATGAGGCAAGGGACAAAACATCCCAGTCGTCAATACGTCCCCTAATCAAGAACCACATGCTACGCTACGAGTGGCAGGAACTCCAATTCCGTTTATGATTGATACGGGGGCAACCACTTCGACCCTCGTTCAGGAGAGTGTAAAGGACAAGGGATACGACTGTGGTTTTATCATGATTTGAGGGATAGGTAAATGTAGATTGTCAGACTATGCCGCTGCCTTTTCAATCCTGTGGACAAAACATTTGCAGTCACCAGCAATCTCGGATGCAATTTGGCAGGGAGAGATTTGCTCTGTCCACTAGGGGTTGAAGTACCCTGCGCAGAGGGGGGCATCAGTTTGGGACTGACTGGGGGAAGGCAGTCCCCCCAGTTTGCTGTTCACCAATGGAGGGGAATCAGCCTAGGTCCATCCACTTTTGTGCCTCCCTTCCCAACAACTGACTCTCAAGTAACAGTCTGTTGTGTCGCTACTGGGTCTTCGGTTGAAGATGACCAGTATTATACCTCTCCCGAAGGAAAGGAATATTCGGTTTCCATTATCGGAGAAATAGAAGGTAAGAAAGTCTCTGCTTCCCTGGCTCAGATCCTTGGTTGCCTTTGGCGATAAACAGGACTGGTGGATCCGCATATTACCCGAACTGTTAATCCAGGTTATAAGGCAAAGCGTCTGGGCACTCTCGACGATATCTTAACGCAACTTGCCCAGACTGTTAAAGGATCATGGCAGCAGCTCCCTCAGGGACGTCTATAATGTTGTGAGTGCCCACAAAAGCTGACTGGACGGTTGACCCGGCATGCATCCAGCATTACCCAATGACAGCGAGAAACACAACTACGGGCGACCTCTCCCCCCACCCACGAAGTTGGGCGGTCATCTTGCACCCCTGTCCGCATCGAACTGAAAAAGGAACAGGTGTTTCCTTCAGTTACTCAGTAGCCCTTGAAACCAGAGGCAGATGAAGGAGTGCGACCCCTTATAACCTCCTTGCTGGCTCAGGGAATTCCGGTCCCTCGCCAATCACCTTGCAATACGCCGATCTTCCCCGTTCCAAAGCCAGAAAGAAAAGAACGGCGCCTAGTACAAGACATCAGGAAGATAAATGAAATCGTGGCACCCCTACATGCCCTTGGCCCAAGCCCTGCAACTATTCTGAATTGCATGCCTGCAGCCGACTGCATATTTACAATAGTAGATTTGCAACATGCTATCTTCGTCGTTCCAATACATCCAGATTTCCATTACTAGTTTGCATTTACGTATCAAGGACAGCAATACACCTGACTCGCTTGCCCTGAGGGTTGATTCATTCTCCAACGCTATTTTCGCAGACTCGCCAGTGCCAATGACGTGAGTTGAGGTGGTCTAGTAGCTCAGCTTTGATACAGTATAAAGATGGTTTACTGATTGCCAGCCATAGCGCATCCGCTTGCGAAATTGTCACGACGATACCACTGAACTTTCTCCACTCGTTGGAGAACGTGACCCCGCCGCATAAAGTAACGCGTTCCCAGAAAGAAGTGAAGTCTCTAGAGGTCCTGCTCTCAGCAGCCGAACGGAAGCTGACAGAAGACCGAATACGACCCCATTTCAGATGCCCCCATTTCAACTTCGCCGAAACAGACGAGGGTCTTTTTCGGACTCCTGAATTTCTACAAGACAACGAATATTGAATATTGCCATTTACACCAGTCAGCTATCTCAACTGGTATCACTAAACGCTCCGCCTACCTTCACTCTGACTGCCGAACAAAGAGAGGCTGTCACTGAATTAAAGGACAGTGTATTACGAGCCCCTCCCTTGGGGCAGTCCCTCTATGATCAACTATACGTCGCCATTAAAGACCGTTGTGCCACTACAGTACACACTCAAAAACATGGCGACCGACAGCGTCCTATTACTCTACCAAATTAGATCCCGTAGCAGCAGGATTGCCACTCTTCATACAGTTACCCCCGCTGTACACACGCTTGTGTTGGCCGCTTCAAATATTACCTTACACCTGCCAGTTGCTGTGCTCACACCACAGTCCACGGTGGAATTCCTCAATAATCTCCAGACTCAACATCTAACACAAGCTCGGCAAAGGCGATACGAGATGGCTCTCCTTGATAATACCCTACTGACTTCTTCTCACTCTGAACCCTACGACCTTCCTAAATGACCCACCACAACCCTTGAACGTTCCAACACATGCTTTTCTATTACAAAATTGTATTTTCACCACCACGCGAGAAGATTTGTCCGGTCAGCCATTGTCTAATGCCGACCTCCACTTCTATGTCGTTGGCATTTTTTTGTCAGCCCCACCAACAAACCATGCTCAGGGTACGCCATCGCCACTGACTCCACAGTTATTGGACAAGGATCTTTAAGTCCCCTATATTGGCACAAATGGCAGAGCTTTCTGCCCTCACCCGCGCCTGTATTTTAGCTAGAGGCAAATCAGCCAATATTTACACTGAATCCCGCTACGCTTTTGGTGTGGCCCATGATTATTGTTGCTTCTGTGGGAGCATCGTGGATTTGTAACCTCCACTGGACAGTCTATTATTAATGCCCTGTATGTTCGTCACTTATTACAGTCTCTTCAGATCCCATCTCAAGTCGCTATAATAAATGTTTAATACACGAGCATCCGATGAAGTATCCCCGGGAAACGCCAGGGTGGACGAGCCGGCAAAGCAAGCCGCTCTCCTCCAGCCACTTATTATACTTATGGGGTACAAAAGTCCACAGTTCAATCACCACAGCAAACGGAAATGCCAGACATGAGGGAAATGCGCGCATTTCAGGGGGACGCCCCTGCTGAGGAACGCAAATTATGGTCCCAGATGGGATGACACTATGATAAAACACTCAATTGTGGCTGACCCTTGCGGGACAGGATTTTTTCCAAATTTCTTTTTACCCACCCTGATTGATTATGTGCACAATTGTACCCACCTGGGCAAGGAGGGAATGGTAACCACATTATTACAATCCTGGTGGCACCCTGATTTCCAAACAGCAACTGAAAAAGGAATAAAAACATGCCTATTATGTAAAAAGGCCAATGCTGGGAAGGGTATACCTTGTGCCTCCGGGAACACCCTCTTGCCAGGTGTCTGCAACATGATTCTATTGGACTACCTAGGGTGCATGGTTATAAATATTTCTTGCTAATAGTAAATCTGTTTAGCAGATGGATAGAGGCTATACACAGTACTCATAATACTGCTATGTCGATTCTCCGTTACGGATTACCCGAATCAATAAGCACAGACAATGGACCTCATTTTATTGCTAAGATAAATGAGAAAATCTGTAAAGAACTGGCAGTAAAACAGCAACTCCACTGTGCTCATCATCCAAGTGCAGCTGGTATAGTGGAGCAAGCAAATGGAACCTTAAAGAATAAACTAACTAAACTTATGCAAGAAACTGGACTAATCTGGCTTAAGGTTTTACCTGTGGCATTGTCCCATATGAGAGTTACATCCCCGTCTAAAATTGTATTCCCAGCAGAAATCATCTATGGAATGCCTATGCATACCCCATGGACGCCGGGGTTAAATTGTCCATTTCCTGATAAGATAGAAATGCATGCTCTAGGGGAGGAAATGGGAATGTATTTGTGTAAGCTGACCAAAATTTTCCATAGTGTGCATTCGCGGGTTCGCCAGGCCCACCAAGCTGACGAGGATCAAGTTAAAGGGGACTATCCCACTGTTGATCCTGGAGACTTTGCGTTGATAAAGAATTGGGACAGAAATAAATTGGACACTCGGTTGTAAGGACCCCATCAGGTGCTGCTGACCACACCTACGGCCGTGAGGTTGGAGGGGCAACCAAAGTGGGTACATCGAACCGACTGTAAACCCGCTGTAAAGGAAGTAGCAGAAACGGAGGGGGAATAATATCATGCTGACAGTACTAATGTTACTTTTCGTACTGTATACACCACGTCTACAAACAGATACTCCCCTTTCTCTGTGCCACACACATGCAGAACAAATATGGCAGTCGGCGTGTTTGGTGGGTCCCAGTTTACCCCAGCATGCGGAATCGGGAATGCCCTCGGAACGAGTACCTTGGAGTAGTAGTGAGATGTTAACTGTGAGATTTCTGAATGCTTTGAGTAAAACATCAGACCCATTTTTGGATCGATGGTGGATATCAGGATGTAATAGAAACCAGAATTGCGGGTGTCTCTGTTTTAAGGGATTTACGAATCCCTACAGAAGTGGCTGAGAGACTTGCCCATAGAACTTGCCCATACTCTGAGTAAGGTAAACGGGACCGGTTATTGCCGAACTGGAGCAATAGAGGAAACGTTATTGGGAAATAGCTCTTGTACAGAAATTAGAGCTGATTCCCCTCCGTTCGCTGATAATGGAACTGACTGGTTATGTGGTAAAAAGGTATATCCGTGGCTGTCAGGGCCTTATGATGACAAGGGAACCATCACATCGAGAAATTGGACGGGGTGTTGCTGATTACCTTATGTAGCACCCTTTATATATTCATTAGCCAACATTTCTCATCGGAGCTAGAAGGAAATAAAAGATGAATTAGAGAAAGTGAGAGATTTTGGACGAGAGTATTTCCTTTGCATGAGACAGCCCGAAATTCGAGAGAAGAGATCAGGTTGACAGCTGTACCAGAGGAGTTGGCGAACAGTACTTCTCGGGTTTTACCGATGTCGAGACCCAGATTAAGGATTTAACTACTGAAATAGTAGCTCTGAGGATAGTAGCTTTACAGACTGGGATGGCATTGGATTTATTGCTAGCAGAGAAAGGGTTGTCATAGACAATAGACAATAGACAATAGGTGCAGAAGTAGACCATTCGGCCCCTCGAGTCTGCAACGCTATTCTGAGATCATGGCTGATCATTCACTATCAATACCCAGTCCCTGCCTTGTCCCCATATCCCTTGATTCCCCTATCCAGTAGATATCTATCTAGCTCCTTCTTGAAAGAATCCAGAGAATTGGCCTCCACCGTCTTCCGAGGCAGTGCATTCCACACCTCCACAACTCTCCGGGAGAAGAGGTTTTTCCTCAACTCTGATTTAAATAACTGACCTCTTATTCTCAATCCATGCCCTCTGGTACTGGACTCTCCCAACATCTGGAACATATTTCCTGCCTCAATCCTATTAAATCCTTTAATTATCTAAAACGTTTCAATCAGATACCCTCTCAATCTCCTCAATTCCAGCGTGTACAAGCCCAATCTCTCCAATCTCTCTGCGTAAGACAGCCCTGCCATCCCAGGAACCAACCTAGTGAATCTACGCTGCACTTCCTCAATTGCCAGAATGTCCTTCCTTAAACCTGGAGACCAAAACTGTACACAATATTCCAGGTGTGGTCTCACCAGGGCCCTGTACAAATGCAAAAGGACATCCTTGCTCTTGTACTCAATTCCCCTTGTAATAAAGGCCAACATTCCATTTGCCCTCTTCAATGCCTGTTGCACTTGTTCATTCACCTTCATTGACTGATGGACTAGGACACCTAGCTCTCTTTGCATTTCTCCCTTACCTAACTCTACACCGTTCAGACAATACTCTGCACTCCTGTTGCTGCTTCCAAAGTGGATACCTTCACATTTATTCACATTGAATGACATCTGCCAAGTATCTGCCCACTCACCCAGCCTATCCAAGTCTCTCTGTATTCTTCTAACGTCCTCTTTGCATGTCACACTGCCACCCAGTTTAGTATCGTCAGCAAACTTGCTGATATAGTTTTCAATGCCCTCATCTAAATCGTTGACATAAATCGTAAAGAGCTGTGGTCCCAATACAGAGCCCTGTTTTTACCCCACTTGTCACCTCCAGCCAGTCCGAGAAACACCCATTCGCTGCTACCTTTGCTTTCTATCTGCCAACCAGTTTTCTATCCATGTTGAAACCCTGCCCTCAATGCCATGAGCTCTGATTTTACTCACCAATCTCCTATGTGGCACCTTATCGAATGCCTTCTGAAAATCTAGGTATACAACATCCACTGGCTTACCCTCGTCTAACATCCTTGTTACACCCTCAATAAACTCCAACAGATTAGTCAAGCATGATTTGACCTTGGTAAATCCATGCTTGCTCGGCCTAATCCTATTACTGCCATCAAGATCTGCCACTATTTTGTCCTTAATAATGGACTCAAGCATCTTCCCCACGACTGACGTTAGGCTATAGTTCTCCGTTTTCTCCTTCCCTCCCTTCTTGAAAAGTGGGATAACATTAGCCACTCTCCAATCTTCAGGAACTGATCCTGAATCTAAGGAACATTGGAAAATGATTACCAATGCATCCGCAATTTCCTGAGCCACCTCTTTTAGAACCCTCGGATGCAGACCATCTGGACCCGGGGATTTATTAGCCTTCAGTCCTATCAGTCTACTCATCACAGTTTCTTTCCTAATGTCAATCCGTTTCAATTCCACCGATATCTTATGACCCTGGCCCATCGGAACATCTGGGAGATTGCTTGTGTCCTCCCTGGTGAAGGCAGATCTAATGTACGCATTAAATTCTGTTACCATTTCCCTGTTTCCCATAACAATTTCTCCCAATTCATTCTTCAAGGGGCCAACATTGTTCTTAACTATCTTCTTTCTATTCACATAGCGAAAAAAGCTTTTGCTATCCCCTTTTATATTCCTGGCTAGACTGAGCTCATACCTGATTTTTTCTCTCCGTATTGTTTTTTTAGTTAAGATCTGCTGTTCCTTAAAACTTTCCCAAACATCTGTATTCCCACTCATCTTAGCCCTGTCATACTTCTTTTTCGTTAATACTATACAATCTCTGACTTCCTTTGTCAAGCACTGTGGACCCTTCCCCCTCTTTGAATCCTTCCTTCTCATTGGAATGAACTGCTTTTGCATCTTTTGTATTATCCCCAAGAATATCTGCCACTGCTGATCCACTGTCTTTCCTGCCAGGGCATCCGCCCATTGAACTTTGGCCAGCTCTTCCCTCATGGCTCCGTAGTCTCCTTTATTTAATTGCAACACATAGGAAACACAGCATAGGAAAGGAATGCTGTACTTATATTCCAGATAAGGCTTCTATTATTACATATCTGTCTCAGCTTATCACTCGGGAAATCCAGGAAATTAAGGGAATTGGAGAAAAGATGCTTGGGCTTACCGATGGTCAGGCAACCTGGCCATGGTCTGTTAACATTTCGGAGACTTCTGGGGAATGGTTCTGTATATAGCTGTGATAATAATTTTAATTATAACCATAGTATTTCTTATAAGATATATTAATCCTCTTATAGTTTGTTGTAAACCTAATAGATTACTTTATATTTTATCATCAAATAATAAAAAAGGAGGGAATGATAGTTTTAAACGAATTGGGGTATTCTAAGATTCCTGTAAATAATTAGTTAACGTTGAGTACCGACTGTGTATTCTGATTTCTGAATGGCGACTGCATGTTTACGATGATGTATCTAAGCTGCTTCTTTGGAGCGAGATAAGGGTTGAAGCACACATAGATCCACAAAACTCGTCTCCTGACTTTTCACACCTTTTGGGTTCGACAAAAGGTGGTTGCTGTTGGAGATAAGACAGGACGTTCCTTTCTTAGTTAAAGATTAAATTTGGTACAGTCTCTTATCTAAGTTATTAAGTTTTGCTCTATTTGAGTAGCTGGAATGTCTATCGAACTGATTGTTCTTTTTTATCGGTGGCCTTATAAATTGTAACCATTCTGGATTTCGAGTAGTGAACTTGTTTGTACCGCCAGAGGGATGAGACGCTTCTCCCCTTGATGTCGGGCAAAGTTCCCTCGCCGGCGGAGCTCGGTGAAAAGATAAATAATGATCTGTTTTCTGCTGTGGTTATTTGGTCCGGTGAATTTAAGTTTACAACCTGGACCAAATGATGTAGACCTTAGAGTTCCGAAAGAGGTGGCTAAAGAGAGTGCACTTACTTTATTTACTTTGCCTTATTGTCACCAAACAATTGATACTACAGCGTACAATCATCACAGCGATATCTGACTCAGTGCTTCGCGCTCCCTGAAGTACAAATCGAAGTAAATATAATAAAAAATTAAATTTTAAATCATAATTAGAAAATAGAAAAGGGAAAGTAAGGTAGTGCAATCCAGGTCTGGATATTTGGAAGGTACGGCCCAGATCCGGGTGGAGATCAGATCAGTGTGGAGATTTAGTGATGATTTTTCAAGAATTAAAGTATTCTGGTATGCTGCTGGAAGACAGGAATGTTGGAAATACCACTTCACCCTTCAAGTAGATAGAGAGGTATAAGAACCGAATTATAGGCCAGTTAGTCTGACCTCACTGGTTGGGAAGATATTGGAGTCAGATTTTGAGGACGTGTTTTCAGTGTATTTGAGGCTCATGGTAAAATCGGCCATTTTCAGTATGTTTTCCTCGAGGGAAATTCTTGTCTCACAAGCGTGTTGAAATCTTTTCAATGTATAGAAGAATTAACAAGCAAGATATACGAAGGACAATCGGTTGCTGATGTGCGCCTGGAGCTTCAGAAGGTCGTTGACAAGGTGCCAGACATGAGCCAATAATATTACAGGAAAGATTTTTGCATGCATAAAGCAGTGGCTGATTTGCCGGAGGGAAATAATAGAAATAAGGGGTACCTACCGGTGACCAGTGGAGTTCCACAGGGATCTGTGTTGAAACTATTTTTTTTATGTTGTATGGCAATGACTTGATGCCAGAATTGATTACTTTACTGCAAAGTTTGCGGATGATACCATGGTAATTGGAGGGTCAGGCAGCTTTGAGGACGTAGCGAGGCTGCAAAAGCATATCGACGTCTGGAGAAATGGGCAAAGTCTTGCAGATGGAATACAGTGGGGAAGTGTATAGTCATGCACTTCGGAAAAAAAAGAGTAGAATGTTTTCTAAACAGAGAGAAAATTACAAAAAACACGATGTGCAAAAGGACTTGGGAGTCCCTGTGCAGGATTCTCTCTATCAAGACCAGCTCTATTGCAGCTTCCATGTTTTTTTGCTCTGGACTTATCCCGTCCAAAGTTCATGTTTAGATCCAGAAAATAGTTCTGCTATTTAAATTAATTGTTCTGCCTTTGATGAAGGAGCGATCGTCTGCCTATAGAGAGTTTCTCAAAATATAATAATATTATTTTATCGTTTCTCAGCTCCAGCTGGTAAAACTTCACGTACGGGCATGGCGAAGCGCACTCATTTCTCAGTTTGCTAGGAACTTTTCTGCTCAAATCGCGGGGATGTCTTCTATATTGGGACATGAGTAGTTAATTTTATCTTTTATAGTAACTATTTCTTCAGATTTCTGGGTTGTACTTTCATTTAAGTTTAGTGGTGTGTACTTCTTATTAGTTTTACATATTCCGGCATGGAGTGCTGCATCCTGGCTTTGTTAAAGTAAGTATATCCTTAGGAGATTGTTTTTATTTCACCTCTTCCACTCTCACTCTTTCACGAATGACTTACCAACTTGTAAAGCTTCTTTCTGTCTCTCCTGCACTTCTTACTCTGAATTATCGTCTTTGTTTCCCCCAAAAAGGCCAAAACCGCCAGTGTCGGGGACAGATGTGAGTATAGACGCTATGAGTTAGGAGGGAATGTGCGACTCTATAGAAAACTCCAAATGAGGTGATCGCGCTCTTCATGTTTCTGTGTTAGTCTCACAGTCAATTAGCAAACCCATGCTCCACGTTCCCCTCCCTTTCTGCAGCGGCGATTCCACAACCCCTTGTGGAAGTGTTTTCTAATTTTATGTTACAGCTAAGGCTAATAAAATGGCTTCTTAGTTATGCTAAAAGTAAAAACGCTTCTTTGTTATGTTAACTGGCGAGAGAGTGGGTTCTCCCGCAGCTTGTTTGGATTATAGTTACTGATAACGAGAATTGGATTAATTTGTTAACCAATTGGGATAGGTGTTATTCTTTCTTGTGGGGCTGTAGGCTAGTGTTGATGGGCTTTTGGGGAGTCGGCGCGAAGGGTTTAGAGAGAGAAGACGCGATGCTGTAAGCTGGGCGACGGAACGGACCCCGAGCGGTGGTCGGATGCCCAGGTTTTCGTCGAGGTGAGTAGATGAGGACTTATTCGTGTGGAGCTTCTGCTCGAGCACAGTTGTTGGTCCCAGGCGGCGGGTCGAGGAGGTTGGAGGGGATCGAATGGTGGCAAGAAGACGTCGTTAACTGAGCTCCAACGGTCGTGCAAGAAGTGGTTGGACTTGATAAGTTTGGCGCCTTTTACTTTTCCTTTTATATTGGATCTCTGTTTAGTACATAGTTCCAGTAAGATCTAGAAAGTGCTATCATTTAATCGCACATGGTGTACTGTCTATGATTTGGGGGGGGGGGGAGTGGGGACATCACACAGCAACTATCCACGCTGATTAGCCAGATTGGCGGGGCCAAAGGCTGCTCCCCCTAAAAGTAAGCGATCTGAGCAAGCCTGAGGATAGCCAGGGGGCTACACCTGTTTGGCATCGCGCTCACTTTACACTCTTTTACCCGACGCTGTCCATTAAAAAAAAAACATAAAGCCCGTAAAGTTCTGAAGCCATTCTTGCTCTTGTGACAGTCGAGTGTCTGTGATAGTTCGGAACATACTTTAACCAGTGTAACAATCACGCCAGCTGCATTAAGCGTTTGTATTGCTACCTACCTGAACTGTGTGAAGTCAGCAATCCTCCACAAATTCTACAATTCCCGGTTGACCAGGGATATGATTGTTTGAATTAATGACATATTTGCCAAGCCTGTTCATTGTAAAACGGCTTTATTTGAAAATTCGCTGAATTGCCTTTAGAGGCGGGCGTTATCTACACAGATGGACATTTAATGTAAAAACATATGTCATTCCATTCCTCAGCTCTTCTCTGAATTTCCTCTGTGTCAGTGTATAGATATAAGTGCTGGTGAACACGCTGAGAATTTGCAACATGAACCCAAATTGCTGTAGGATGTATACCGGGGAACTCAAATATCTGTCCTTGTAAAAATAGTTTTCCGTTTGTCATTTCAGGGTATGGGCTACATTGGGCATCCAAAGTAATATGAAATTAGCTGATATAGAAAACAACAAAATTATCGATTTTCTGCGTTTTTCCACCTCGGCATCTTTCTGATTGTCGCTGCTGTGCCGAAACTTTCTGCGGACTCTATTTGCCACAACGATATGTCTTACGGTTAACCCGTTAAACACCAGGATTAAGCCGATTGGTATCATTGGTGTTAAAATACTGTCCAGTATTGCATATCCTTACCACACGGGTGAAGTAGCGTATTCATATGTGGTGGTGCACCGCCACGGCGTGTTGTCAATGATGACGTAAGGTTCAAGGCCGAAGTATAACGGGACACATCTCCCGCAGCTCACTATAGCCACGGTCACGATAACCACCGTCGCTGTTCTCTCGGTGCAGTATCGCTCCCGCAGCTTTCGGCAACATATTGCGATGAAGCGATCGAAGGTAAACATGACCGTGAACCAAACAGAACAATCTGTCGCTGCAACCCGAAATACAAGTGTCAGAGCGCATACAGGAGTGATGAGCAGGGATCTGGAATAAATGTAGATACTGTTGGTCTGTTCCACTAAAGCAGCAACGATAACCACCATCAGATCCGCTGTTGCCATTCCAACCAGGTAA
This sequence comes from Hypanus sabinus, assembly GCF_030144855.1. NCBI lineage: Eukaryota > Metazoa > Chordata > Chondrichthyes > Myliobatiformes > Dasyatidae > Hypanus > Hypanus sabinus. The sequence goes on along the minus strand of NW_026780613.1, from coordinate 554,655 downwards.
CGGGTGATGCATTTGGAGAGTCCGCATTTTCCCCGAGATAGGATCACAATCGCCGTTAAGTTAACTGCAAGAAATTTGGAAACAAAATAGAAATACGGTCAGTTCCCTGAATGCCTCCATTCTACCGATGCTGTGCAGGGTGTGGTATGTTTGGAAGTGGAAAGCGGGAAATCCAGTGTGTGCGGTCTCGGTCGCTGCACTCCGGCTGGAGGACAATGACGGATGTGAGTGTCAGTGGATTGGCGACCTTCCCACAGTTTAGAGCGAGGCATCTGAGTTCCAGGACTCACGGACCGTTGAGCAGTCGATCGCTGCTGTAAACAACACCATTTCCGTTATTAGAGGTGAAATAGCTGAAGGGATTGTTTGTAGCCTTGTTTGTAGTGCAGTCAAGGAGATATAAAGCACGAGTTCTCATTTATTGACTTACAGAAGAAAAGACCTACGTGTCGAAAATAGACTGGACCGTCATTTAAGTAAGCTGCCGCGTTGTTATAATGTCGAAGTGTCTGCACTGATAGAGACACGGACATAGAAAAGCAGAGACCGGCATCACTTCAGAAAGACTAGCGAGGTGAAATTATGAAACAGTGACGATATCGACACTAACGTAATTAACAAGAGAAAAAAACACTGCGATCGAAGTACGAAAAATGAAAATAAAACAACCAGATGCCTGAATCCTCCATTCCGGAAGCACGTTTCAGCCGACGGTAGCATCTGTGCTCAGTAACAGTGCGGATACCGCAGCAGAGTAACGACGGCACCATACATAAAGTGACCAGCTCCGGCATCTTACCGGGGACACCAACCGCTACAAGTGTGGGATAGAAAATTGCCGCGATGTAGTAAATCGCCGGATATCCCATATTCCGTCAGAAGCAGCGTTCAGTTGTACGGAGCCTTACAGCTGCTCAGCTGGACTGGTGATCGGTTTAGCAGACTTTTTTTGAGGTGAGAGCAATTCCACTGAGGCAATTAGCGTGGCTATCACGTCAGGGGCATTAGTGACAACCAAATGCACAAACACTTATCTTAAACTATTTATACTTACTCTGTCCCTGTGTCATGAATTTGACTCATCAAGGGAGTCTATTACTATAAAATAAAATATGATATATTTTTCACTGTTATTTTCCATGATACCGGCTTCAGCTATTAAAACAGCATATTGTTATATCATTGTTCTTTTAAAACAGGCATTCATCTTGAAGTCAATCTACTTTGTAACCTTTGACCGTGCACATTCGCTTCTGAAATTGAGGGAAGGAGTTTGTTCTGGCGGGTGAAATAGAGAACACTTCTTTATTACAGGGGAACTTTCGTTCATCTTTTCGTTCGTTCATACCAGTCATTCCGGGGTTTTGAGTGATGGAAATCACTGCGATAGCTGACATGTGTTACAATAAAATGCAGTGCACAAATTCTTGCAAACACTTTAAAGATCCACAGCGATATTTCGGAGACCTGTTATCAAAGAGGCAGAGTGTCTTCCGGAAATTAGCGAGGGCTGTGGACAGTTTGAAAAACAATGTTTTCCAGCGCACACATGGGCCGTTTGGCAGGAATCTGACCTCTGCCAGTGAAGGACTTGACCACCCCATTCCCGTGACTTGCCATGGAGGCGATTTAAATTTAAAGTTATGCTCACACCTGCCACAATTCTACCACTATTTCTCCATCCATTCTCTGTTTGAACAAAAGTGATAAGTCAAATCTGAGAATCCTCCGCAGGTTCCCGGGCTGTTCTATTATTTGCCACAAGTTGTCTTTTCTTCCTCCTGATTTACTGTCAGGTATATTGCCTTTTGAGCGTCACTGTGAGTATGTGCAGAATAGCGGATGTGTTCAAGCTGACCTGCCAATCACATTTCTTCCTGCTCCTGCAGCGCACCGCTCCGTGCCGATTGTGGTTCTGGTACCGATGAGCGGGCCTCGGCTTACTAGAGAATGTCTCATCACTCTGTTTCCATTGTGGAACTCGTACTAGTGAGCGGCCCTCGGTTGACTCGAGAATGTATCACCTCTCTGCCTCAAATTCATCCTTCCAAAGTGAATCACTAGTAATGTTCCGCATTGAACTCCGTCTGTAACTTCTCAGCTCTGCTCTGCGTCCTGTCACTGTCCTGTTGTAAACTCTGACTCTCTTCAGCACGAGCCATGATTCCACCAACTTCCACATTATTGCAAATACAATAATTCACCGTTCCACTTACTTATTCACATCATTTATAAAGCACAAAAATCCGGGGGTCTCAGAACAGATCTCACAGGACACCACTGGCACCAACATCCAGGGAGAAAACGCTCGACCCACAACTACCCTCTGCCTGCTTGGGAGTCAGTCCTGAATCCACAAGCCAACTTTTACAGGGTACCAAGTTTTCTAACGTTCTCAAAGGTCCAGCCATGGTTAACCGAAGGATGACCGTCAGATCCTCATAGAATTGAACCAGGGAGGTGAGAAATGATTTGCCCTTCACAAAGCCATACTGATTCTCCCAAATCAGTTACTGCTTCTGGAGGCTCTCGTAAATCCTGTGTCTAAGAATGTTCTCCAATAATTTGCCCGTCACTGAAGTAGGACTCACCGCTTCCCGCAGTCACCCAGGCTTTCTTCCGACCACACAAGAGGACTTACCTATCCTAATGCTTTTTTCAAAAGCTCTAGTACATTCTCTCTCTCTTAACCTCGACATGCTGTCGCATATCGGCCTGTTTAGCGCTCTCCTCACAAATATCCCTCTCACTGGTGAACACTGAACTGAAGAGTTCATTCAGGACCTGCCCTTCTTCCCGCGAGTTCAGAGGTTTGTTTCACCTTCTGTCCTCGACAGGTCCTACATTCACTCTAGTCATCTTTTTCTTCACATACATCTAGAAAGGCTTGTTTTCCTGAAAGTTACTTCAGACCTACTGTAGACGTCTCTAGTTCTCCTAATTCCGTTCTTCATTTTGTCCCCGGCCAATTTGTAAATCTACAGTCATGCCTGATCCCTGTTTTCTAATCCTGAGGTCAGCTTCCTGAAGCTTCTTTGTTTCTCTGGACCAGGTGTATCACATCTCTTGTCAACCATGGTTCCTTCACCCTGCAGTCCTTCCCCTGTCTGAATGGGGCAAATTTTATATTAGTTTTACACATGCCGGCATGCAGTGCTCAATTCTGGTTTCGTTAAGAAAAACATATCCTGAGAAGGTACTTTTAAATCAACACCTCCCCTTCTCCCAGTTTCACTGATGAAGTACCTCCCTGTTGTTCTTCCTCTTCTGCCCACTACACTTCTTACTCTGACATATCATCTTCTTTTTCAAAATAAAAAGCCAATAATTCAAGAGTATCGCGGACAGAAGTGAGTATAGACGCCATTACTAATGTGAAAATGTGCTTTGGCGGCTTGAACGCCTGGGGGTAGATAAGACTCCTGGACCAGATGATGTACACTCCAGGGTTCAGAAAGAGGTAGTGAAGAGTTTGTGAAGTCATTAGAGACACGGAACATGACAACACAGGAAAATGCCTTTTGGCCAGTCTAGTCTGTGCCAAACCATTAGTCTGCCTAGTTCCAGCAACCTCTAACGGGACAACAGTCATCCATTCCCTCCCATCCATATACCGATCAGAACTTCTCTGAAATGTTGAAAATCGACCGTGCCACAAACTCAGGCGGCATATTCCACATTCTCACTGCCCCCTCATGTTTCTCTTAAAAAATCAGTAATCACCTTTCAAGACTGTCTCGATTTTGGAATCTTTTTGCCAAACTAGGAAGTTGCAAATGTCTCCCCAATCTTTAAGAAGGAAGGGAGGCAGAAGAAAGGAAATTATAGAACAGTTAGCGAGGGTGCGATACAGTTTGTTTAACTTGAAAGATATTCACAAAACTGCCACAATTCAATCAAAACTGTCATAATTTTTCCATCCATTCTCTCTTTGAACAGAGATAGCAAGTGAAATCTGTGAACTATCCACAGGTTCCCATTCTGTTCTGTTATTTTCCATGAAGTTGTATTTTTTTTTCCTGATTTACTGTCAGGTATATTGCCTTTCGAGCGTCACTATGAGTCTGGCACAACACCGGATGTGGTCAAGCTCACCTGTCAATCACACTTCCTTCTTCTCCTGCAGTGCACCGCTACGTGCCGATTGTGGTTCTCGTAGCGATGAGCGGCCCTCGGCTTATTGGAGAGAGTCCCATCACTCTGTTTACATTGTGGAACTCATACTAATGTGCGGCCCTCGGTTAACTCCAGAAATTATCTCCTCAGCCTTCAAATTCATCCTTCCAACGTGAATCACTCCGTAACGTTCCGGGTTGAGCACCATCTGTAACTTCCCAGCGCTCTTCTGCGTCCTGTCACTGCCCTGTTGTAATCTGTGACTACCTTCTATACTATCCACGTCATTGCAAATATAATAAACCGCTTTTCCACTTCCTTAATCACATCATTTTTAAAGCACAAAAATCCGGGGGTCTCAGAACAGATCTCTGCAGGACATCACAGGTTCCAGCATCCAGGGAGAAAATGCTCTATCCACAACTATCTTCTGCCTTCTTGGGCATCCGTCCTGAATCCACAAGCCAGCTTTTCCAGGATACCAAGTCTTCTAACGTTCTGAAGGATCCTACCATGTTTAACCGAAAGATGACCGGCACTTTCTCACAGAATTGAACCAGGCTCTTGAGAGATGATCTGCCTCTCACAAAGCCACAATGATTCTCCCAAATCAGTTACTGATTCTGGAAATTCTCGTAAATCCTGTTTTTAAGAATGTTCCCCAATAATTAGCCCGTCAGTGAAGTAGAACTCACCGCTTCCCGCAGTCACCGAGTAATTCTCCCGACCACACAAGAGTACTTATCTATCCTAATGTTTTATTCTTCAAACGTACGGTACATCCCCTGTCCTAACCTTGGTATGTTGTCGCACATCGACCCGTTTAACGCTTTTTACTCAAATGTCCCTCTCACTGGTGAATACTGAACTGAAGTCTTCTTTCAGGACCTGCACATCCCCCGACCTCGGGGGCTTGTTTCATCATGTATCCCCGACCAGTCCTACAATCACTCTCGTCATCTTTTTCTTCACATACATCTCCAATGGCTTGGGGTTTTCCTTAAAGCCACTGCAGACCTCCTGTAGATGTTTCTAGCCATCTTAATCCCATTCTTCAGTTTGTCCCCGGCGACTTTGTACATCTACAGTCATGTCTGATCCTTGCTTTCTAATCCTGAGCTCAGCTTCCTAAAGCTTCTTTCTTCTTCTTGACCAGATGTTTCACATCTCTGGTCAACCATGGTTCCTTCATCCTACCATCCATTCCCTGTCTGAATGGGGCAAACTTTCCCAGAACCCCATGTAAGTGCAGCCGAAAATACTTTACACATTTTCGTTGTGCATTTTTCAGGACATATACATTTTCGATTTATGCTTTGATGTTTCAGCCTAATATCTTCATAATTCCATTTACACAGTTAATTACTTCTGAAACTGACACAGAACTGTGGGACGAGAGCGTGTACAGTGATTAACTTAGACGCTGACACGGGGTAGTGGACAGAGAGTGGGGCAATGTGATGGGTATGGGGAATGCACGAGCTTGTGGGGAAACAGCGGGGCATTGAGATTACTTGGTAACTGACGCGGGCCTGTCTGATTAGTGTATGTAACCGTTTTACGAAAGGAGGGTGCTGGACCCCTTATGATTTGCCTACCGACACAACCGATCGACAGACGGCACAATAGACACTGCTCTACACACCGTCCTTACATATCTGGAGAAGAAGAATGCTTATGTGAGAATGCTATAATGCTATTCTTGGACGACAGTTCAGTATTCAACACCATAATTCCCCCCCCCCCCAGGCTCGACAGGAAGCTCAGAGATCTCGTCCTTGACCCTGTCTCTCAGATCGCCAGCAGGTTGTAAGAATGGGCTCCCTCTCCTGTACCCCACTGACTTTCATCACAGGAGCCCCTCAGGGCCATGTACTGAGACCCCTCCCTTACTCCCTGTATATCTATGACTGTATCGCCACCCACAGCTCCAATCTGTTAATTAAATTTGCCGACGATACTATGTTGATTGGACTCATCTCAAAAAATAACGAAGTGTCCTACAGGGAAGAAGTTATCTCTCTGACACAGACGTCAGGTAAACAACCTCTCCCTCCGTGCCGTAAAAACAAAGGAGCTGATTGTTGATTACCGGAGGAATGGAGACGGGCTAACTCCTATTGACATGAATAAATCTGGGGCTTAGAGGGTAAATAGTTTTAATTTCCTCGGCATCCACTTCGCCGAGGACCTCACGTGGTCTGCAGACACCGGCTGTGAAGTTGAAAAGGCACAACAGCGCCTTTTTCACCTCAGACGGTTGTGGTATGGGCACCGAAATCCTAAGAACTTGCTGCCGGGGCACAATTGAGAGCATCCTGACTGGCTGCATCACTGCCTGGTATGGGAACTGCACTTGCCTCAATCGCAGGACTCTGCAGAGAGTGGTGTGGACAGCCCAGCGCATCTGTGAACATCCCACGTCTCAGGACATTTCCAAGGACAGTTGTATAGAAATGGCCCGTAGGATCACCCTAACCATAATCTATTCCAGCTGTTACCATCCGGGAAGTGCTTCGTCTGCGACCACTGACATCAGGTGGACTGCCACCCGAATGGCAATCCACTTGTTTGCAAAGGCTGCTGCGGAGAGTTTAAACTGGAATTGCTGGGGGTGGGAACGGAACTGAAGAGACGGGGGAAGAGGCTGATGGCTTACAAACAGAGAATGCTTGTAGACATTACGAGAGAGAAGATAAGCAGGTGATAGAGAAAGGACGCGCTCAGATGGTTTGAGATGTGTCTATTTTAATGCAGCCAGTATTACGAACTTAGTATTATGATCTCAGAGCTTGGAAATATGAGGTTGTGGCTATTACAGAGACTTGGATGGCTTAGGGGCAGGAATAGCTCTATCGAGTGCTAGCCGTTAGATGTTTCAGGACGGAATGGGAGGGAGGCAACAGAGGTGGGGGTTTGTCACTACTGATCAGAGATAGTGTCACGGCTGCAGAAAAGGAGGAAATCAGGAAGCTGCTGTCTACAGAGTCTCTGTGGGTGGAAGTTAGGAAAAGGAAGGGATCAATAACACCAATGGAGTTATCTTCTGGACCACCCAATAGTAAAAGGAAGATCACGGAGCAGATAGGGAGACAGATTCTGGAAATGTGTAAAAATAACAGGGTTGTCGTGGTGGGAGTTTTTAATTTCCCAAATGTTGATTGACACCTCCCTGGATCAAAGGTTTTAGATGGGGTGGAGTTTGTTAGCTGTGTTCAGGAAAATTTCTTGACATAATATGCAGATAAGCTTACAGAAGGAGATGGTGTACCTGATCTGGTATTGCAAAATGAACCTGTTTAGGTGTTAGATCTCTCAGAGAGGGAGATCATAATTTTATCTCCTTTACCATAGTAGTGGAGAGGGACAGGAACAGAGAAGTTAAGAGAGCGTTTAATTGGAATAAAGGGAGATATGAGGCTATCAGGCAGGAACAAGGAATCTTAAAATGGGAGCAGATGTTCTCAGGAAAATGTACGGAAGAAATTTGGCAGACGTTCAGGGTATATTTAGGTGGAGTTCTGCATATGAAAGTTCCAAAGAGACAGGGAATGTATGGTAGGGTACAGGAGCCATGGTGTATCAAGGCGGTTTAAATCTAGTCAAGAAGAAAATGAAACCATACAATAGACAATAAACAATAGACCATTCGACCCTGCGAGCCTGCACCGCCATTCTGACATCATGGCTGATCAACTACTCTCAATACCTGATTCCTGCCTTGTCCCCATATCCCTTGATTCCCCTATCCATAGGATATCTATCCAGCTCCTTCTTGAAAGCATCCAGAGAATTGGCCCTCACGGGCTTCCGAGGCAGTGCATTCTAGGCCCCCACGACTCTCTGGTAGAAGTTTTTTTCTTAACTCTATCGTAAATGACCTACCCCTTATTCTCAAAACATGCCCTCTGGTGCTGGACTCTCCAAACATCTGGAACATATTTCCTGCCTCTATCTTGTCCAATCCCTTAATAATCTTTTATGTTGCAATCAGATCCCCTCTCATTCTCCTTAATTCCAGCCTGTACAAGCCCAGTCTCTCTAACCTCTCTGCGTAAGGCAGTCGGGACATCCCAGGAATTAACCTTGTGAATCAACGCTGCACTTCCTCTACAGACAGGATGTCCTTCCTTAACACTGGAGACCAAAACTGTTCACAATACTCCAGGTGTGGTCTCAGCAGGGCCCTGCACAAATGCAAGAGGATTTCCTTGCTCGTGTACTCAATTTCCTTTGTAATAAAGGCCAAAATTCCATTAGCCTTCTTCACTGCCTGCTGCACTTGCTCATTCACCTTCAATGACTGATGAACAAAGACTCCTTGATCTCTTTGTATTTCTCCCTTACCTAACTTTACACCACTCAGGCAATAATCTGCCTTCCTGTTCTTACTCCCAAAGTGGATAAATTCACACTTATTCACATTAAACGTGATCTGCCAAATATCTGCCCACTCACCCAGCCTATTCAGGTCGCCCTGAATTCTCCTAACATCCTCCTCATATGTCACACTGCCATCCAGCTTATTATCATCAGCAAATTTGCTAATATTACTCTGAATACAGTCATCTGAATCGTTGACGTAAATCGTAATCAGCTGTGGTCCCAATACCGAGCCCTATGGCACCCCAGTAGTCACCACCTGCCATTCCGAGAAACACCCATTCACCACTACCCTTTGCTTTTATCCGCCACCAGATTTTTTATCCATGTCAATATCGTCCCCCCAAAGCCCTGAGCTTTGCTTTGACCCACCAATCTCCTATGTGAGACCTTATCCAATGCCTTCTGAAAATCGAGGTACACTACATCCACTGGATCTCCCCCGTCTATCTTACTGGTTACATCCTCGAAAACTCCAACAGATTAGTCAAGCATGATTTATCCTTGTTAAGTCCATGCTGGCTCGGTCCATGCTATCTAGATATGTCACTATTTCATCGTTAATAATGGACTCTTGCATCTTCCCCACTACTGATGTTAGTCTGACAGGTCGATATTTCTTTGTTTTCACCCTCCCTCCGTTCTTAAAAAGCGGGGTAACATTAACCATTCTCCAATCCTCAGGAACTGATCCTGAATCTAAGGAATATTGAAAAATGATTACCAATGCATCCGCAATTTCCTCGGCCATCTCCTTCAGTACCCTAGGATGCAGACCATCTGGACCTAGAGATTTGTCAGCTTTCAGTCCCATCAGTCTACTCATCAACGTTTCCTTCCTAATGACAATCTGTTTCATTTCCTCTGTTACCCCATGTCCTTGGCCCAACCATACGTCTGGGAACAACATAAGAAATGTTGGGAAAAATATCTCGAAGAACTAGCAAGAAGGAGGTTAGGAAGGAAATTAGGAGAGTCAGAAGGGGACATGAGAAGGCCTTGGCGGACAGGCTTAAGGAGATTTCCAAGGCATTCTGTAACAATGTGAAGAGAAAGAGGATAGGACGTCAGAGAATATGACCAATCAAGTGTGACACTGCAGAAGTGTGTATAGAACCGGAGGAGACAGCAGAGGCATTTAACGAATACCTTGATTCAGCATTCACTACGGGAAAGGTTATTTTCTATTGTAGGGATGACTTACAGCGGACTGAAAGGCTTGAACCTATAGATATTAAGAAACAGGATGTGATGGAGCTTTTGAAAAGTATCGATTTGGATAAGTCACAGGGACTAGACGAGATGTACCCCAGGCTACTCAGGGAAGCGAGGGTAGAGATTGCATCGCTTTATCATATATTTTATCCATTATAACTGCGTTGCTATTATATTATTAACTGCACAACACATCCTCCTGGGTCCTGCACCCACAATCCTGAAGCGTTCCGATCCGTTCCTCATAGTCGGGCCACTTTCTTAATGTATAACTAAGAAAGTACTCTCTCCAATAATCCGACCCCACACCTCCGGTTCTTTTCCTCCTTTCGATTTCCGATTTCAATATATTATCTAGTTGGTGGTGCAACTCAAATCTGGAATGCAAAACAGAAATAGACTCTCAAACTTGCTCAAACTCTATCCGTTTCTCTGTCGTCCGACCCTCTGCACCGTTTTTTAAAATCTCTTCTGCACTCATTTCTGTTCACAGATTAGCTTCAAGTATCACCAAAAACAAAAACACACACACGTCATATGATGATATATGTCGTTGGCATGAACGTTGGGCACAATCCGAAGAAGTGCTATTTTCAGTCCGCAAATGTCGCCATGTCGCAAATGACACCAAAACATCGAATGACCATTTGCATCAACAAGAAGAGGATTTAACAATCGACCCGAGCTTATAGAATTGTGATATATAGACCACACGGCTAAACTTAAATTAAAGCGCAACTAACAGAAGTAATAAAATGATCACTGCAGAAGGAAGAGTTAACCAACAGAAGAGCAGGACCCTCCAGGGAAGACAATCCCCACCATCTGTGCAGAGTCGATGTCGCCAAGGAAATGTCCAAAGCGTAGCGCAGAGTTGGAGACCTCTTGTGGCAAAACAACGCAATGTGGTTAACACAAAAACAACATAAAATACAGAAAAAAATCAACAAATTCAAGATAACAAATAGAGAAACTGACAAGCGACACCAGGGACAATCGAGCACATTACAGGATCTTGCAGCAGTTTAACTTAATCTGACTACTTACACGGGCAAGATCAAGCAGCAAGCATCATTCACCTTAGTCTTGTTTTAAAAAGCTGGCTCATAAAAGGTTGCTATCAATGGAATCCTGATCCAGTTTTAGAATCGGAGTCCTACGATTACATTACGGTCAGTCCATTATGACAGAAAGACCAATCCGCAATGTCGGTCCGGATGTAGTACTCGAACACAAAGAAGTAACAGAGAGTCATTGGAAACCTAGACGACATCCATAAATCAATAAGTGAAAAACACCATAGATATGCTGATGAACGAGAAAATTATGCTACATGAACAGGGAACACATTGCCCCAGTATTAATGTCTAAATCTAGTTTCATCGCAATGTCACAACACTGTCGCATTAAACAATTAGGCCGACACTACTACATTTCTGTCAATCTCCTAAAAGCCACAATAGTGAACACCACTAGAACAGTCCGAAAGTTCATAGCATTTCAGAAATGAGTGAGCTTGGCCATGCCCGTACCTCAGCTTTTATCAGCTTGAGCTGAGAAAAAGTGAAGATTTACTCAGTACTACCACCACTACCACTACCGCTACTACTACTACTAATAATGATAATCCGATAGTACTGTAGAGAACGCAAAGGGTGTTCCCCTTGCTGTTTGCCTGCGTGTACATTATTTTAGAAACCAGTAAGTGAATGACATTGTTTCCTTGAAGCAGTCTTGGCACTGGGGTTTTCCACAAAAGTGTGCACAACTATGAACTGATTGCACGAGTTCTGTTAATAGACAATAGACAATTGGTGCAGAAGTAAACCATTCGGCCCTTCGAGCCTGCACCTCCATTTTGAGATCATGACTGATCATCTACTATCAACATCCGGTTCCTGCCTTGTCCCCATATCCATTGATTCCCCTATCCATAAGATACCTATCTAGCTCCTTCTCGAAAGCATGCAGTGCATTGTCTCTCACTGCATTCCCAGACAGTGCATTCCAGACCCCCACAACTCTCTGGGAGAAGACGTTTTTCCTTAACTCTGTCCTAAATGACTTACCCCTTATTCTCAAAACATGCCGTCTGGTACTGGACTCTCCCAGCATCTGGAACATATTTCCTGTCTCTATCTTGTCCAATCCCTTAATACTCTTATATGTTGCAATCAGATCCCCTCTCAATCTCCTTAATTCCAGCCTGGACAAGCCCAGTCTCTCTAGCCTCTTTGCGTAAGACAGTCCTGACATCCCAGGAATTAACCTTGTGAATCTACGCTGCATTTCCTCTACCGACAGGATGTCCTTCCTCAACCCTGGAGACCAAAACTGTACACAATCCTCCAGGTGTGGTCTCACCAGGGCACTGTACAAATGAAAGAAGATTTCCTTGCTCTTATACTCAATTCTCTTTGTAATAAAGGCCAACATTCCATTAGCCTTCTTCACTGCCTGTTACACTTGCTCATTCACCTTTAGTGACTGATGAACAAGGACTCCTAGATCTCTTTGTATTTCTCCCTTTCCTTATTTTACACCGTTCAGAAAATAATCTGCCTTCCTGTTCTTATTCCCAAAGTGGCTAACCTCACACTGACTCACATTAAATGTCATCTGCCAAGTATCTGTCCACTCACCCAGCCTATCCAAGTCACCCTGCATTCTCCTAACATCCTCATGACATGTCACACTGCCACCCAGCTTGTTATCATCAGCAAACCTGCTGATGTTATTCTCAATGCCTTCATCTAAATCGTTGACGTAAATCGTAAACTGCCGTGGTCCCAATACCGAGCCCTGTGGCACCCCACTAGTCACCACCTGCCATTCCGAGAAACCCTACCCTTTGCTTTCTATCTGCCAGCCCGTTTTCTATCCATGTCACTGTCTTCCCCCCAATGCCATGAGCTTCCATTTTACCCTCCAATCTCCTATGTGGGACCTTATCAAATGCCTTCTGTTATGCATGTCATTAAAAGAGGTTTAACTAAAGCGAAGGACAGGTACAGTGTTAAATGTAAGACGTGATGACAGTTAACTTTCTTTTGTGTTTCACTCTAATGCTTATGACTGAAGCAACTAGCAGGCGGTGTTTCTGCCTGCTTGGTCTGCTACACGTACCAGTTGTACTCGATCCACAAGAGTGGGAGGGAACTCGTAGGAAACGGCCAAAGTAATGTTGCTAATTGTCTGAGGTAATATCCAGGCCATGTTCCGCCTCCCACTAATCTATAATCTCGGAAATTAAATGTGTCACCTATCTCACTTCTTCCAAGTAACTGCTCAGCAGTTGCTACAACGTAGTTGGAGTTCAGAAACACGGAAATAATATTATTTATGTACAAAGTATTTTGATGCAGGAAGTCACATAATTAATGTCTCACAATTACTGTATCTTACTTTCTGCTCAATTCATTAATCCGCCGGGAATTGTGCAATCTTATTGGACCAGGCTTTTGGAGATTGGGGAAAGGGAAAGGAGAGGGGATGGAGCAGCCAAAACCGGGCAGACATTTTGCAAAGATCAATAAACAAATTGTTTGTAATCAAATAATCAAATGTCCTTGCCTAGTGTATCAAGGCTAGGTATGTCAGCACTGCGTAGCCCCTCCCTCCCTCCTCCTGGCACTAATATTCTGCCGCCTGTCCTACATCCCTCCCTCCCGGGGCGCTCCACCTTGTCCGTTCCCACCATGCTTTGTTCCAGACAGATTTACAAGGACACAAGAGATACTTCAGACACTAGAGATACACGCCAATGTGCAGTGGGAGTTCAGCAGGTCAGATATCATCTATGGATGGAAATACGCAGTCGACGCTTCGGGCCGAGATCCTTCATCAGGACTGGAAAGGCAGAGGGAATGACTAGAAAGGAAAATTTATAATCTCGCTCTCCTCTCCACGTTAACAAATACAGGACTATGCTAGGTCTCAGGCACCCTAGCCACATGAATATGCCGCTGACTTTTGCACAGAACTTTATATGCGTGCATTGTATATTTGGGGTAAATAGTAATTTCGAGCTTTGGTATGGAGCATGGGTGTGGAATAGATATCGTTAGCCTTAACTGTGAACTCTGTGTATAACTACAGGGAATGATTGAAGTATTAAATGAATGCATTTCATCTATGTCTACTAGTGAGACAGACATAGTCTGTGAGTTCACTGGATAGGACAGTGCACATCAACAGTGGAACGGATGAAGTGTTGAATTTCGCAATTAATGTTCTCTGATCCCGGCCATCTTCATCACAGGATATTATGGGAATCAGGAGCAGGGATTCTTGTAAATTTGACAGAGATCTTTGTGCCCTCCTTATCAAAATGTACTGTATCGAAAGGCCGGAAGAAGCTAAATTTCTGTCTTTACACAAGGAAATCAGCGACAAGCCAGTGGACTACTGGGAGAGGAGTTTTACAACATTGGAGAGTCGGGTTATGGATGGGATTCAGATAGACAGGCTATGCCTGCAGAGGCAAGTAATGTCGCTGGGAAGGGGTCAGTTCGACAACGTGGGCAAAGTGGCGGTGGAATACTACGTATGGAGGTGTGGTGTGTGAACTTTGTAACAAACGATTAATGTATTCAAAGGTGTCTGAATGGGGAGAAAATTCAGAAATACGAGACGTTAATGGACATATGAGTCTTGTTCTGGATTTCCTGAGGGCTAAGCTGGAGGTCACCTCGGTAGTGACGTAGGCAAATGCAATATGTGCATTAATTTCAGGAGCACTTGCATTTGATGCAATGGGAGATGGAGATACGAAGTCATTGGATATAGTGAAGAAAAAGGTTAAACGATTCTAGGAGATGAAAGGAGATTGGGGTTGAGGGACAGAGCAGGGAGAGGCAGAGCAGGGAGAACTCGATTGAACGAAAGGACCAGTTCTGTCCCTATACCCTGTTGCTTAGTGGTGCTAACCCATGCGATTTAACAGTATAAATTAACCATTGAGACTTCGCCCAAAACTGCACTAAAGTGCACATTGACAGCTTCCATCGTGTTGCGTTCATTAAAATTCTTCGTTATGTCCTGATTAACACCTCGGAAGATGAGGAAGATAGACGCGTTCCTCACAATGTCCAGCAAGACAGTTTTAGAAACAGACGTTCTGCAGATAATAATTAGACTTTGTCAACCAATTCCCTGTACAGTTGAAAAAATCACAACATTGATACCAACCCACTGGACACAAGTAAACTTGCCAATTGAAGATAGGTTCCACATAAAGGTGCTCGTTGTCTGCTCATAGAGTGTTGACCGACGTGACAATACTGGATGTAATCCGCTAAATATCTTTGCTGCGCTGTCTTTCACTGCGACCATCGACCAGACCCGAGCTGAACTCCGGGACGCTCAATGCGAATTCAGCCGGATCTGATCGTGACGGCAGAGTTTCCGACAGATGTTCTGTTCCCTCTCTGTCACCGAGAAGCAACGGCTCTGGGCCGATGAAGATTTACGCTGGAGTGCGGGATTTACTGTTGAAAGTGGCTCAGCGGTGACGAGCCGGGATATTATGAAAATAGCGAGAAGGCAGGATGAATGTAACAACTGGTTCGAGGTGGAGCTCGTAGCTGCGGTTGCTTGAGTCCCTGTTCTCCTACTGTGTCTCTCTCGGGCTCTGAACTAGTGCGAGATTTACTGTTGAAAGTGGCTCAGCGGTGACGAGCCGGCATATTATGAAAATAACTAGAAGGCAGGATGAGTTTAACAATTGTTTGGCGGTGGATGTCGCGGCTGCCGTTGCCGAAGTCTCAGTTCCGGCGTTGTGTCTCTGAAATCGTATTCTCGCTGCTGCCAGGTTTTCTGATGACCGGCAGTCTGTATTCTTAAAATGTAAAACCCTGTGACCGCCTATGAGAAAAACTTAGATAGATTGTTTATTTATTAATTAGTTGATTAATTGACACGAGCGGATATTTCGTTGCGCTGATGAACTGCTCTCTGAACTTGGACTGAGTTACCCCGTAAATAAACGTGTTTGTGCAGCAACTTAATATCATCAGCATCTCTCCGGAGTGTTGAAATATGTATTCCGAATCGTTGTAATTATTTGGATCCAATCCGGCGATGATGTAATAAAGGAATTCGGCAACGAATACCGACCACAGGATGATGAAGCTTCCGGAGACGGTGAGAAGTAAGATCACAGACCTCCTTCTGCTCTCCATCTCCGGGTCACTGCGGTTCTCCGACTTGCTCTGACCCCTCAGCCCCTTACGGACGCGACTCGTCACTAAAATGTGTCTGACTGTCAGAGCGTTGAACAGGAGTATTAACACGAACGGGAGTAATGGAGTTAGAACGGTAGATAACCATCTATATCCCACCCACCCTAGATCTGTATAGGCGTCTGGCTTTGGAATACAGTTCCAAGGAATATTGTCAATCAGTTTCGTCGGATGATATATAAACAAGTGGGGCACATTATGTAAACAGAACAGAACTCCGGCTGTTGACAAAACCACAGCCGCAGTTTTCCCGGTGCAATACTTTGCTCTCCGCTTCTGGCAGCATATCGCGACAAATCGGTCAAACGTAAAACTAACAGTAAACCAGACAGAATAGTCTGTGGCTGCCGTTGCCACGGCAGAGATCACACTGCACACGGGGGTAATGTCCAGGAATGTACCGGGGAAGTAATAATAACTGATCCGCCACAATATTACACGAAAGATAATGGTCAGTAGATCCGCCGTTGCCATGGTTACCAGATAGCGCGTGGTGCAGGTGGAGAGGCCGCACTTGCCCCGGGAGAGGATCACAATCGCCACTAAATTCACTGGGGGAACAGAAAAAAGAATAAGTGAATTACTGTCTCGCCGCTCCCTGAGTATAGGTAATTTAGAAAATGAGAACAATCAAATTCTTCAGGCAACTCATTTCGGGAGGTTTAAAAGGTGTAAAGGCGAATTCACAAATACTTCACAAGAAAATGCATGTCGGGTGAAACGGTGCGGTATTCTGTACTGGGAGAAGAACAGAGTTTGGAAAGGACGTATTGTGAAATGATCGCCAAGGCGCTTTGGAATCATAGAAACATAGAAAACCTGCAGCACAATACAGCCCCTTCGACCCGCAAAGTTGTAACGAACACGTCCTTACCTTAGAACTACCTGGACTTACCCATAGCTATTTTTCTGAGCTGCATGTACCCATCCAAGAGTCTGTTAAAAGACCCTATCATTTCCGCTTCCAGCACCACTGCTTGCAGCCTATTCCACGCACTCACTACTCTCTGCCTAAATGACTTACCCCTGAAATCTCCTCCGTACCTGCTTCTAAGCACCTTAAAACTGCGCCCTCTCGTGCTAGCCATTTTAGCCTTTGAAAAAAAAACTTCTGACTATCCACAGATCAATGCTTCTCATCATCTTATACACCTCTATCATGTCATCTCTCATCCTCCATAGCTACAAGGCGAAAAGGCCGAGTTACACAACCTATTCTCATAAGGCATTCTGCCCAATCCAAGCAAAATCTTTTTAAATCTCCTCTATACCCTTCCTGTGGTTCCACTTTCTTCCTGCAGTGAGGCGACTAGATTTGAGCACAGTACTCCAAGTGGGATCTGACCAGGTTCCCATATAGCTGCAACATTACCTCTTGGCTCTTAAACACAATTCCACGATTGATGAAGGCCAATACACCGTACGCCTTCTAACAGCAGCGTCAACCTGCGCAGCAACTTTGAGTGTCCAATGGTCTTAGACCCCAAGATCCCCCGATCCTCCACACTGCCGAGTCTTACCATTCATGCTATATTTTATCTACCAATAAAAACCACATAACACTTATCTAGGTTGAACTCCATCTACCACTTCTCAGCCCAGTTTTTCATCCTATTAATGTCCCGCTGTAACCTCTGACAGCCCTCCACACTATCCAGAACGCCCCCAACCGTTGTGTCATTAACAAATTTTCAAATCCTTTCCTCGACTTCCTCATCCAGGTCATTTATAAAAATCACAAACAGAAGAGGTCCTGGAACCGATTCCCGAGGCACACCACTGGTCACCGGCCTCCATGCAGAATATGACCCATCCACAACCACTCTTTGTCTTCTGTGGGCAAGGCAGTTCTGGATCCACAAAGCAATGTCCCCTTGGATCCCATGCCTCCTTACTTTAGAGAAAGCAATGTAAGTTTCCTCCGTCAGGTTTTGGACCTCGGCAAATTTCTTAGCTGTGGTGATTGCCGCGATCCTGCCACCGATGTTCTGGCAAATTTCACGCTCCAGCATTTACAAAGTTCAAAGCGAAATGATTTTCACTGCGTCCTCCTAGACTCCCGATTTGTCACTCGCCAACAGGTCCACGCTTGGGTCACGTCTTTTAAATTCAGTAACTGCCTTTGGCTGAGTTTTCTCAAATAATCCGATCAGAATGCTCAAAATGTACCTCTTAAGGATTCTGAATGACTTGCCGAACTTTCTGTTAAGTATTTTGCACGTGAGTGCTTAATACATCAAAGGCAATACTTACAAACATCTGCCTCTTTCGGGGTTGCTCCAAATTACAGCAGTTTATTGATTCAAACCGGTGTATCGAAGGAACCTTACCCCATTTGACCCCCAACTGACACCGCTGGATTGGCTCTTAACTCCAGGGATAACAGGCCCTGGACACAAGTCCTGCGACAATAAAACGCACACAGAGTCCGGTTTGACTTTATAATCGTTCGGAGTACACATTACAAGTGATGTCTACCACGCTCCCATGAATCTCAAAGGCGATTCGTTTACCGTCTCCCCTTTCAATTTGCAGTAGTTTCTTGGAATAGAATACCATGAAAACATGTTTCGTTATTGATAGGTAATAAAAGTAAGCAGCAGGGAAAAGTTGACGAGCTCGCTGGATTATCGGAGTTTACTCTGACAGCGGCTTTGCAATGGTAATTTAAAACTGTCTGTCATGAATCCACAGAATGAATCCATCTTTCCGATTCTCGATTGTTCTTTTCATTCAACTGTCGGTTGACTCTGTAAACTGCAAGGGAACTTTCGACCGAAAACAATGGATCCACAAAATAAGTCTATCTCATCGATCTTCCTGCTTACTTCTGTTTCAGCAGCCGATTTATTTTCAGCCGAATGATGGATTAAACTGAAAGGGAACTTCTGAACGAACGCAGAGTTTTGACACAATGTCTGCACCACACTCACTGATACACCGGCATCTCAGCAACAGAACGCACAGAACTACAAACCTAAGATCGCCCCTGTTCTTACCTGGAACGCCAATAACGGCAATGATCATGTAATATATCTTTCTCACACTGTACAATGTTTGAAGCATGCTGTGAGAGATTCAGCCTGACTTCTGGCTGCCAGAGATCTCGCTGAAGAAACTCTGAGCTGATGAATCTCCACGGTCATTCATTTATACTCGCTCCAGCTCGTTGAATATTCAATACCACACAAGGCTGATGTGTCTTCCAACAGCTGGGGTAAAGATAAACATGACGTAATTCGAGTAAAATCCCAATTGTGATGATGTGTGGATAGCTTGACACGAAATTGCGAAATCTGAAAGACGAAGGAATGACGATCCGAGAAGACTGTGAGTGCTGTTTTGAACACTCTAAGGCGGATCTCTCGCTTTCATGTTCGTTATTGTTGAGCCTGTGCATTCCTAAACCCCATGGGTTTATCAAGATGGACCAAAGCTCTCCTGTCATTGTGCTGCTCTTTTTCACTCTGGAAATTGCCCCGGTTATAGATCTTGCAATCAGAATATATAAAGAAGGATTTGTTAGTCCGTGGCCACTTCTGCTGCTGTGGTGAGGCCACACAGTATGGCGGAGCAAATATATATTCCGTCTGGATAGACTCCAAACGGATGGCAAGATCATCGATTTATCAAATTTCCATTATTTTACCCGCTCACCTTGCCATCCCCATTCCCGTTTCCCTCTCTCACCTCATCCCCTTACCTGTCCATCAACTCCCTATGTTACTCCTCCCCCTTCCCTTATGTCACCGTATTGTCTTCTCTCCTATCAGATCCCTTCCTCTCCAGCACCGGAATACCAATACAGTTATTTAGCAGTGCAATGCTGAATACGTGGAATCTATTACCACATGAAATGTTTATGCCAAATCATTGAGTTTAGTTAAAGCGGATTTTGCTTAAAAATCTTGACTTGTAAGGGTGTCAATAGTTACTGGAAGAAGGCAGGAGATTTTACTTTCAATTAGTTAGAGATGTGGCGCAGAACAGGCCCTTAGAGATGAATGATCCGTCACCCTACCCCCCAGAATCCCACCTATTGTTTCCCAGCCGAATCACGGTCTGCAGGGCGAATGCTGTCACATCAGTAGCTTCGCTAACAAGGTCAGGAGAAAGAAGGAATTAATTCCGGATTCGGGAAACGAGAGGGAATACACCGGTTCTCATACAGTGGTCTGTTGTGGGAAGAGTGAGCAACTTTAGGTTGCTGGGCGTGAGCATCTCAAATGGTTTATCTGGGCCCAACAATATGATGACGCGCCTTCGAGGAAGGTACGCCAGCAACTCCACGTCCCTACTTCATTAGCAGCCGGAGCAGATTTGTTCAGTCACTGAAGGTTCTTAAAAATATACACAGATGTATGGCGGAGTGTGTTCTCACGGATCTCGTCACACACTGATATTCTGTAAATGACAGGATTGCAAGTACTAATAGACTGTTTACCCTGTTTCAGCACGGCTCAACCCGAAATGACATGTTTAAATGAGAGCATCGCAGGTATTTACAGAGAGTTTACCCTCTTTCAGAACGGCTACGTCCTGACATGATGTCCGTGAGTGAGAGGATCGCGTGTATTTACAGAGTGTTTACCCTCTTTCAGCACGGCTCAACCTGATAAGACATGTTTAAATGGCAACATCGCAATTATTTACAGAGAGTTTACCCTGTTTCAGCACGGCTACGTCCTGACATGATGTCTGTGAGTGAGAGGATCGCGTGTATTTACAGAAGGTTAGACCATAACTATAGGAGCAGAAGTAGACCAATAAGACTGCTCCGAGCCTGTTGAGCCGGGTTCATCACGGTCACATCCTGATATTCTGTAAATCACAAGATCGTAATTACTTATAGAGTGTTTACAATGTTTCATCATTCACACAATATTCTTCGCCATCAAAGTTATCTTCAATAGACCGTCTGATGTAGGCAGCATTCGACAATAAGCATTCTCACCATGCAGGTCATGCTCTCGTCTCGTTACCGCCATCGGATGGGAGTTACAGATCGACAATCGGCGTTCTAAGAACCGTTTCATCCCTACACACTCAGACTTCTGAATGGACAATGAACTCATGCGCAACACTTACATATTTAATTTTCAACTATTTATTTGTTTTTGGGAACTTGGGTAACCTGATATCTTACACTGCAATATTTCCGCAAAGAAACAATTTTGACGACGTACATATGTCAGTAATGATAAACCTAATTGCAATACTCATTAAATGTTACAATGATAATGTGTACTTGGATCTGCGAGTACATGGGAAAATTAAGACGGGATTGGACTGCAAGAATAATGAAGACGGATTTTATTGAAACCTGCCGGATACTGAAAGGAGAACGACAGATTTGCCAGAACAGCCTCGGACTGAAGCCTCGTCCATTAGATCTCAGACAGGATGAAGATTCTTGAGACATGGAGTGTTGTACCTGTGGAATGTGTTTTCAAAGAGGACCTTGGAAGCTAACTCATTATGTTTATTGAAGATAGAGATGGACAAAGGAGCTAGCTCTTACTCTGACTAGGCAGGAGACTGGTTTTGAAGAACATCAGCTGTCAGTAAAAGAACACATACAAAATGTTGCAGGCAGCTAGCTGGTCTACAACACCTATTTATACATATGAACAGAAGTTCGAAGTTTCGGGCCTAGAGTCTTGTTCTGGACTGGAAGGGAAGGGGAAAGACGCTGGGGTTATGAAAGGTGAATGGAGGGTACAATAACTAGAAGGTAACAGCTGAAGTCAGGTTAGTCGGAAAGATAACGGTCTGGTGACGAAGAATTCTGATAGGACAGAAGTAACGGCTATAGGATAGATATCAGAGGGAGGTGTCCCGGGGGGAATGATAAGCAGGTGTGAAGCGGAAAAGTGTGGGGAATAGAAGCAGAGGGAAGAAGCAGGTTTATTATTTTTTTCCTAAACGAAAGGCGAAATCTATATTAACGTCATTAGTTTGGATGCTACACAGACTGTGTATAAGTTCTTGCTCCTCATTTTGGTACAGGAGAAGAGCACCGACCGACATGTCGGAAAGGGAAAAGCTATCGGAATTAAAATATTTGGCCTCCTCTACAAAACAAGTGTTGTCTGTGACCCTGTTTAGAAAGTATATTAGACTAAGGAAGCACCAAGTTGCTCAGCGGATTTGTAAAATGACAGAAGCAGTTGTCCATTTTTGTAGGTAACATATCTGAGAAAACTTCTGATGTGTTCAGCTGGACATGTGTTCATGAAGCAACATTCTCTCTGCTTCGTCAATTTATAAAGTTTAGAGTTCGAATCAAATTTATTTCCCCCAAGTTCATGCCTTAGTCTCTTCTGCGACTCCCCCGTTTCTCAAACGCCACCAGAAGTCCCACTTCACGCGCTTCTTTAAAGATCTGCTGCTATTCTTGGGCGCGTATCGAGCAGACTACATCAAGGAATCCGATGAGAAAATTCTCATTCTCGTTTTTGAATACACGGACTGACCCATCGAAGTTTCAAGTATTTCAGACGAGAATGCTTAAACCATCCAATTTCTTAAGAAAGTATAATGTAATTGTTTCAAAATATCTGCCTCCCCTCCCTCAGGTTTGCTCCAAGGAACTGCGGCATTATTCCAAATGCTTCGATGTTTATTAATAGACAATAGACAAAAGACAATAGGTGCAGAAGTAGACCATTCGGCCCCTCGAGTCTGCACCTCCATTCTGAGATCATGGCTGATCATTCACTATCAATACCCAGTCCCTGCCTTGTCCCCATATCCTTTGATTCCCCTATCCATCAGATATCTATCTAGCTCCTTCTTGAAAGCATCTAGAGAATTGGCCTCCACTGTCTTCCGAGGCAGTGCATTCCACACCTCCACAACTCTCTGGGAGAAGAAGCTCTTCCTCAACTCTGTTTTAAATTACTGACCTCTTATTCTCAATCCATGCCCTCTGGTACTGGACTCTCCCAACATCTGGAACATATTTCCTGCCTCAATCCAATCAAATCCTTTAATTATCTTAAACGTTTCAATCAGATCCCCTCTCAATCTCCTCAATTCCAGCGTGTACAAGCCCAATCTCTCCAATCTCTCTGCGTAAGATAGCCCTGCCATCCCAGGAATCAACCTAGTGAATCTACGCTGCACTTCCTCAATTGCCAGAACGTCTTTCCTTAAACCTGGAGAGCAAAACTGTACACAATATTCCAGGTGTGGTCTCACCAGGGCCCTGTACAAATGCAAAAGGACATCCTTGCTCTTGTACTCAATTCCCCTTGTAATAAAGGCCAACATTCCATTTGCCCTCTTCACTGCCTGTTGCACTTGCTCATTCACCTTCATTGACTGGTGAACTAGGATTCCTAGGTCTCTTTGTATTTCTCCCGTACCTAACTCTACTCCGTTCAGACAATATTCTGCCCTCTTGTGCCTGCTTCCAAAGTGGATAACTTCACATTTATTCACATTGAATGACATCTGCCAAGTATCTGCCCACTCACCCAGCCTATCCAAGTCTCCCTGTATTCTCCTAACGTCCTCTTCGCATGTCACACTGCCACCCAGTTTAGTATCGTCAGCAAACTTGCTGATATAGTTTTCAAAGCCCTCATCTAAATCATTGACATAAATCATAAAGAGCTGTGGTCCCAATACAGAGCCCTATAGTACCCCACTAGTCACCTCCAGCCAGTCCGAGAAACACCCATTCACTGCTACCCTTTGCTTTCTATCTGCCAACCAGTTTTCTATCCATGTTGAAACCCTGCCCCCAATGCCATGAGCTCTGATTTTACTCACCAATCTCCTATGTGGCACCTTATCGAATGCCTTCTGAAAATCTAGGTACACAACATCCACTGGCTTACCCTCGTCTAACATCCTTGTTACACCCTCAAAAAACTCCAACAGATTAGTCAAGCATGATTTGCCCTTGGTAAATCCATGCTGGCTCGGCCTAATCCTATTTCTGCCATCAAGATGTGCCACTATTTCGTCCTTAATAATGGACTCAAGCATCTTCCCCACGACTGACGTTAAGCTAACAGGGCGATAGTTCTCCGTTTTCTCCTTCCTTCCCTTCTTGAAAAGTGGGATAACATTAGCCACTCTCCAATCTTCAGGAACTGATCCTGAATCTAAGGAACATTAGAAAATGATTACCAATGCATCCGCAATTTCCTGAGCCACCTCTTTTAGAACCCTCGGATGCAGACCATCTGGACCCGGGGATTTATTAGCCTTCAGTCCTACCAGTCTACTCATCACAGTTTCTTTCCTAATGTCAATCTGTCTCAATTCCTCTGATATCTTATGAACCTGGCCCATCCATACATCTGGGAGATTGCTTGTGTCCTCCCTGGTGAAGACAGATCTAAAGTACGCATTACATTCTGTTGCCATTTCCCTGTTTCCCATAACAATTTCTCCCAATTCATTCTTCAGGGGGCCAACATTGTTCTTAACTATCTTCTTTCTCTTCACATAGCTAAAAAAGCTTTTGCTATCCCCTTTTATATTCACAGAGCTCTGTTCCAGAGCAGAGTGTTGCGTGAATGTCTGACCTCCAGCGGACTCGGCTGGGTTGGCTCTGAACTCCCTCTGCACTTCACAAAATAGGGCGTGGAGGCAAACACTAAAACGCACAATGACCCTTATCTGAATTTCGAAATTCCCAGTGGTTCCGGTTCTAATACACAAGTGATGTATACCGTTCCTCCCCAGAACTTCGCCGGCGATTGCTTCCCGCATTCCCTTCAAACTTACATTAATTTTTCACAAAGACAGCAGAATAACCTTATATTTGAATACGGAATAACACCAAGTTACCCGTAAGGATGCGGAACAAGCTATATTACTGGAGTTTAATTTGAGCAGCGAGATGCATTGATAAAGCAAAAGTGCTTGCCATGAATCCACAAAATGTATCTATGTCTCCCGTCTTCCAATCTACGTCTGTTTCAACTGCCGATTAATTTTTCGCCGTGGCCACTATTAAAATGAAAGTGAACTTCGGAACCAACACCAGGTTTTGTCACAATGTCTGTTCTGCTCTCACTCAGACAGCCTTTTTACAACGTTGTCGGCAACTAAACTAAACGAGTCCACAGACAGCGCACTCAAAACTGTTCGTTCACTTTTTTTTCTTACCAGGATCACCAATAACGGCAATAATCATGTAAAGTATCTTTGTAAAACCGTTAAATGTTTCAAAAATGCTGAGTGAGATTCAGACTGTCTTCCACCAGCCCGCGATCTCGCTGAAGAATCTCTGATCTGATGAATCTCCACGGTCATTCATTTATACTCGCTCCAACACACTGAATATTCGATACTACACAAGGCTGACGTGTCTTCCAACAGCTGAAGTAAAAATAAACTCGATGCCTTTGATGTAAAATTCCAATTCGGAAGAGGATTGATGCGAAATCACAAAATATCAAAGGCGAAGAAATGGCATGCAGTGAAGAGAGTTAAAATAAAAGAACTTCCAGGCTTAGGAAGATACTGACCGCAAGCAAACTGTTAATCATTAACAATTAATAATTGTTAACAATTGATCGAGCGCCTCAGCTCTGTGCAGAAAAAAAAGCGGGAATTCTTAGAGGACAACTATTTCAGTACATCTGCCGACTCCCTTTGCGACGTACTTGTCCATGGCCTTATCTTGTGACATAATGAGACCACTTTCAGTTTGGATAGGTTACACCTCATAATCTGTGTAAGTAACATCTAATCTAATAGAATTAACACCGACTCTTTTAACTTCCGATATTTTACACTAATTCCTTCCCTCTTCCTCATATCTCCACTATTTGCCTCATACCTCTTCTCCTGTCCTGCAAAACTCAATATCCTGGCAAGTACTACTTTCTTTTCCAGCCCTGCTGAAGGGCTATGATACAACACGTAGACTGTTTATTCATTGCCATTCATTGCCTGACATACTGATGATCAGAACTGAGTCTGCCCTCTCATCACACACCAGTTCATTCCGCATCATGTAATCATCCATTCAACCGTTAACATCCCTGCTCATACACCAACCACTTTGCGCAATGATTACTACATCGTTATTACAAACCTTTGTAACCTTCCTCCACACTCCGGTTAATATCATCTCATCCCCTAACATCCTCTTGCTCTACACAACGACTACTACACTAGTGTTACAAACCCAGTCTAAATTTCCTCCACACTCTGATTAATATCTTCTGTCAGAAAACATCCCCTCCCTCCGTGCACCCATTAACCGCCAATGAGTATTGTCACACACTGCCCTCCATTCAAAAACAATAATTAATTTCGCCGTCGTTTCGCACTCTCACTTCGCTCCCGTGCACACATTAATATCTCTTCCTGCATCATGTCACTTCCTCACAGCAGACATGAATTGATACCCGAACCGATAGAATTCCAAACTTTCCTTTATCCACTTTCCCTTGTATACCTCACTTAATGTAATTCCTTAATCTCCTTCCCACACATCCCTTAACACTGTACCCAGTATTATTTTTTTCGCCCCTTCCTCAACCCACACACTAATTAAGGATTGTTTATTTAATCTCTGGACTTCATCCACACGGCCATTAATGCAATAATTAGTATAATCTCTCTTCGCCTTTGAAATAACGACAAACTCAATATTTTCCATCATTCTGCACCGTGAAAGACAACAGCAGCTTGCGGATGCCATTAACAGAAGTGAGTGCAGTTGTTATTACGAAGGAGAAGGTGCTGAGAGACTGAGAAATGTGAAATTAGAATCACTACATCAGCTGGACCAGATGGAGGAGACCAGGATGTTCTGACTTGTTCTCTGTTACATTCACTTCTGATCCGTTTGTCGCAATCTGCTGCCAGATACAAAGTATTGCACCGGGGAAAATGGGGCTCTGGATCCGAAACGGCCTGCGCTTTCCGAAAGACCTGTCTGAGAACCGCATGAGCGGTGGAGTTTGAGTAATCATTGGATTTTGGAATAGTCTGAAGAAGTAGAAAGTAGCCAATGTCAATCCACTCCACTCTGAGGAGAGAGGTGGGTAAATGACGGGAAATAATCCGCTGGATAACCTGGCCTGAGTGGTTGCAAAGATGTAGGGCTCCATTGTTAACGCTGAGAATTCTGGTACATGGAGACTCAGGATAAAATAGGGCGGATTTTACCATGTTTTCGAAGGGGAAATGTAGCGAGGTAAATCTGTTGGAATTCTTTGATGAAATCAAAAGGCAAATTTCATAAAAGAAACTAGTGGATGTTGTTTACTTGGATGTTCAGAACGCTTTTGACCAGATGCCGCACTCGAGAATTCCAAACAAGATAAAACACCTTGACTGCAGACATATGCGATGATAAATGGAAGATTGACTGAATGGCAGAATGCAAGGAGTGGGACTGAACAGAGTTGATTAGTGGCTTTCGGTAGGGGTCGGCTCTGGTGCCGCCTCTGTTCGCTTTGAGTGAAGGGAAGGTTTTTATTGTCACTAAATATAATCTTCCATGGATCAGGCGGTCAAACTGTGATTTACTCAACTACGGATTTCGTCATGGTGTTTTCCGAAGAAACTTTAGCCTGTATTTGCACGTATGTCATTCTTCCAGCCAACTATTCATATCTCCTTCCTACGCTGCTTCCAGAGCTGTTGCTTGTCTCTCTGAGAGAGGAGGCAATTTTCCCGATATTTAAATCCGCGTGCTGACTCTGCACGGCCCCGTAGTGCTAGATATATCTCAGTACACGGTGGAGAAATGCTGATGTTGTGAGTTGGAACTTCGCAGTTCCAATAGCAAGCGTGGTTTAGATCGTTGTCCCTGATGTGAGGGGCGACATTATAGTTGTGAAAGTTCTATTTCATTTTGTGTTTGTCAGCCACCCAGGAAATGGCATGTATATAACTGGAAACGGTGCAACTTAGAATTTGGTCTGAAGAATACAATTTCAGTTTACAAGAAGTAGATACTTCTTTAATCACACAAAAAAATAACATGTTCCCACAGGGTTTCGTCAAGAGCTTGCAGAAAATACCTCACATACAATGTAAACTCGCTCACTGTCATTCATTTTAAAACCCTGGAAACTTCGCAGTTGCAATTCTGCAACTTCTGGCCGGTCCCTCCCCACCGCCCCCCACCCCCCGATTTTTCGTTTTTTTTATCACAGAAGCAGCGAATATTCTCCGTTTGGTTCTGTTGTTCAACCCGCTTCGTCTCGCTACTCATTGTTGATCATATCCGAACAGGTGGTTTGTTTGCCTGATCTCGGCTTGACTATTCCCCTCAGCTCCCCGTCTTCTCCCAAGTTGAAGCCACGGATCTAACCGTTCCTAAAACCATGGTTCAGAAATAGCTGGAGCCCTCGAACTGCGCATCACCTTCACCGTTGTCCTGTTGATTAAATTCACTCAATTCAGGAATGAGGCCAGACACCAAAATACGCCTCTTTGATCCCTTTCAGTGTGACGAAATGCAACTATTGCCTGATTCGGAAAATTGCTTAAGGCACAAACTAATCACAAACTCAATTCATCTCAATCTTTACGATGGTACGTGTTAAGAATTTATATTCGGGCTGCCATCATTCATTATTTTCATGATCGCTCACATTCCGACCCCCCTGGCTCTCGCGGACACCGTCCCTCCACGTGTTACTTTCCCACCCTGTTATCCATTTGTTTTTGGGTGGAACTTCAATGTTGAATTGCAAAGGGTCGAAATGCAGGCAAAGCACGATGTAGTCTGCTCAGCGTAGTGCAGCCGGGAGGTCTATAACGCTTAATTTAGATCTAGTCTCTTGGGTGATGCGGCCTCGAATCCCATCTCTGCCACTACACGATTGTCCTCCTGTGCTTTTTTTTTCGAGAAGCTTCTCATTGGGTGAACAGTCCCGTCGGACATTCACCAATCTCCTTTTGTAGCTAAAACAGCTGATCCTTCTGACTCTCCAGAAAACTGACTCTGTTTTCACTCCGGTGCAGTCATAAGGTGGCTAATACTTTGTCACTGACTTGCATGCAGCTTCTTTCTTCTCAAGTGGAGTCTTAGCGCTGCTTCAGACATCATTGCGCTCATGTTTTAAATCCTTTCGACAAGAGCCGATCATACACACTCCGGCCAGACTGACCGGCATACGCTTCCTTGTTCATAACTCGGTGATAGAGACAATGTTTAATAGGAATCTGTCCCTCATTAACCCGTGGGATACAAATAGCATTAACATTTCCCCTCTGTGCTGCATTTAGCTCTGTTCTGACCGGAATCACTTTCACGCTTCGTTCACGCAATAAATATTTGTTTTGATTAGACGGCGTAAATTAAAGATAAACTTTATGACTTCGATAGCATGCTGCTTGAAGACTTCTGATATTTGATAACAGGAACTAGAATATAGACCGGTCCAGTGCTGTCAGCGTCCAGTTGTCCAGTGACACTGTGAGACACGGTACGGACCAACCAAAGACAAGAGTGCAGTGTTTCCATCTGTCATGGCCCTGACAAGGGGTTCAACTTGTCGACTTCGCCACCCGACTGCAGCTGTCGTAGTGACCCAGTGTCAAGGGAATGTAATCCAGTTTGTCCAGAGCCGGGCAATTCCTTTGTTACTTTTCACACTGAGCCTGCAGCGCACATAGTTCCTCTTTTGGACAGAGTTATGAATCAGTTCCCACGCGTCGCGTGTGATCAGACTCTGACACTTCACTAAGCCTCTGTTGAGGTGGGGAGTTCTTCGCCACTTCTACGGAGATGCTGAGCATCCGTTGGGGATTGCAAGTCCCTTCTCTCTGGATGGCGATCAGTCCACTGGGACCTCTGATCAGACCGACTCAGTGCTGCTGAAAAATGCAACTATTTCTGCTCTCCTGTCATATGCTTCTCGCTTCCTTATGCGTGTTGTGAGTATTATCCTTTCACGATAGGTCGTTTAATAAATAGGCCGCTGATATCTTGGTCTGGTTTAACCAACGGAGCAGATTGAAATATTGTGATTAAAATGGAAATAATGGAACAGGAGTGTGATGGTGTATTTGATGACAGTGCACCTCGATGGGATGAATTGCAATGGTTACGACACACAGCTGCGGGGATCTCACACGTCTCTCTTGCTTTCCCTGTTCCTGTTCACTATAAATGTAACTGCCTTATGATTCAATCCCCTCCTTCAATAAACATCTTACCTGAGCTGAGGAGAACGGAAGAGACTGACGGAGACTGGCGACGAGCTGACCTGGAGCGAGAACTCTCTAATACACCGGTGAATTATTCTGAAGAGGGGAGAGCCAGCCAGTGGTGAGCGACGGACACGGCAATGGCCAAGATGTGTCATAGCCTTGCTTTATATACGTCACATAGTTCGTCACTACGGAATCAGAATCAGGTTTATTATCACAGGCATGTGTGGTGAAATTTGTTACCTTAGCAGCAGTGGTTCAATGCAATACATAATATAGAACAGAAATAGATAAATAAGCAAGCAAACAAGGATCAAATAAATACACACATACATAAAAATGAGTATGCATCAATACATAATTACGGAAATACATATACAAATAAATATATGCATATTCAATAGATTAAAAATCGTGCAAAAATAGTGTTGAATATCCTGGCGTGACCAACACACCACAACAAACGCTTCTTGTTGTTCCTTGTTTCAGAACCCCGGCCGAAGGGGCGATTGTTTTGCAATATATTTTATCTCTTTCTTTTAAGCTTTTACTTAGGGGCAATGTGAGTGAAGGTGACCAGTGTTTGGGGCAACATTATAGACTATTATTGAGGATGAAGATTCGAGGTACTTCTAAGAACATGATAAAATGCTCCGAACCCATGTTTCGTTTCCAGTAACCTCGGGGGTTGGGACCACTTTTTTTGCGTTCTATGTCAGTGACTTCGATGAAGTTGTTGATGGTCTTATGGCAGATTTAGGGTTGGGACAAAAACAGATGAGGGTCATATTCCATTGAGGTCATAGGAAGGCGAAAGAACGGCACACGGATTAGGGAATGGCAAAAAAGAAATGGCAGATGGAATACAATGCCGAAGGTACATAGGAACGCACTTTGGTAGAATAAATAAACGAGTAGACTATTTTATTAAGTTGTATGTGAAGAAAATGATGACTGGAATGAGTATATGACCTGTCTGGGATAGAAGCTGAAACAAGCCCCTGAGGTCGGGGGAAGAAGGGCAGGTGAATGAATGAAGATTTAATTCAGTATTCACCAGTTAAGGGGGATACTTGCGAGGAGAGCGTTAAACGGGCCGACGTGCGACAACATATCGAGATTAAGAGAGAGGTTGTACTGGAACTTTGAAAAAAAAATAGTAGGTTAAATACGCCTTCTTGTGTTGTCGGGAGAATCCCTGGGTGACTGCGGGAAGCGGTGAGTCCTACTTCAGTGACGGGCAAATTATTGGAGAACATTCGTAGCTACAGGATTTACGAGAATTTCCAGAAGCAGTAACTGATTTGGAAGAATCAGTGTGGCTTTGAGAGTGGAAGATCATCTCTCATGTGCTTGAATCAACTCTGTGAGGATGTGACGGTCATCCTTCTGATAAACATGGTATCACCTTTCAGAACTTTAGAAAACTTGGTATCCTGGAAAAGTTGGCTTGCGGATTCCGGACTGACGCCCAGGAAGGCAGAGGGTAGTTGTGGATGGAGCGTTTTCTATTTGCATGTTGGCGCCAGTGTTCTCGCGCAGAGATCTGTTCTGAGACCCCCGGATTTTTGTGCTTTAAAAATGATGTGAAAAAGGAAGTGTAACGGTGAGTTGTTGTATTTCCAATGATGTGGAAGTTGGTGGGATTATGGATAGTATAGAAGATAGTCAGAATTTATAACAGGACAGTGACAGAACGCAGAGCAACGCTGAGAAGTTACAGATGGAGTTCAACCCAGAATGTTACGGACTGCTCACTTTGGGAAGAGTAATTTGAAGGCAGAGGTGATCCTTTCTCGGGTCAACCGAGGGCCGCACATTAGTACGAGTTCCACAATGGAATCAGAGTGGTGAGACTTTCTCCAATAAGCCGAGGGCCGCTCATCGGTACGAGAGCCACAATCGACACGGAGCGCTGCACTGCAAGAGCAGAAGGAAGTGTGATTTACAGGTGAGCTTGAACACTTCTGCTGTTCTGCACATACTCATCGTGACGCTCGAAAGGCAATATAACTGACAGTAAATCAGGAAAGAAAAATACAACTTCGTGGCAAATGATCCAACAGCCTGAGAACCTGCTGATTGATCATAGATTCTGCTTACTATATTTGTTCAAACAGAGAATGGATGGAGAAATAGTGGCAGAATTGTGGCAGGTCTGAGAATATCTTTAAAGTTAAACAGACTGCATCGCACGTCACGGGTATGGGGTGGACAAGTCCTTCACTGTCCTGCCAAACGGCCCATGTGTGTGCGCTGGAAAACATTGTTCTTCAAACTCTCCTCAGCCCTCGCTAATCTCCCGAGGACACGGTCCCCTTTTGACGACAGGTCTCTGGAATATCTCTGTGGATCTTTTAAAATGTTTGGAGGAATATGTCGTGTATTTTTTTGTAACGTATGTCAGCTGTCATTGTGATTTCCATCACTCACACCGCCCGGAATGACAGGAACGAAGGAAGGAAAAGAATGAACGAATGTTTCCCTTGGATGAAGAAGTGTTCTCCATTTCACCAGCCAGAACAAACTCCTTCCCTCAATTTCAGAAGCGACTGTGCTCCGTCAAATAATCAAAATAAATCGACTTCAAGCTGAATGCCTGATTTAAAAGCAACAATGAAAAAAATATATCTTTATTTAAATATTTGAAGCCAGGTATCATGGAAAATAACATGGAAAAAAAGCACAACATATTCTGTTTTAAAGGATTTACATTGCAAAATCCCTTGAGGAGTCAAATTCAGGACACGGGGATTGAGTGAGTACAAATAGTTTAACGTAAGTGTTTGTGCAGTTGGTTGTCACTAATGTCCCTGACGTGATCGCCACGCTAATTGCCTCAGTGGAATTGCTCTCTCCTCAATAAAAGTCTGCTAAACCGATCACCAGTCCATCTGAGCAGCTGAAACTCTCCGTACAACTGAAAGCTGCTTCTGACGGAATATGGGATATCCGGCGATTTACCACATCGCGGCCGTTTTCTATCCCACACTTGTAGCGGTCGGTGTCCCCGGTAAGATGCCGTAGCTGGTTACTTTATGTATGGTGCCGTCGTTACTCTGCTGCGGTATCCGCATTGTTACTGAACACAGATGCTACCGTCGGCTGAAACGTGTTTCCGGCATGAAGGATTTAGGCATCTAATAGTTTTATTTTCATTTATCATATTTCGATTGTAATGTTTTCTTCTTTTCTCAATTAAGCTGGTGTCGATATTGTCGTTTTTTCATAATTTGATCGAAGTGATTTTTCATTTATCAATTACGTTCGTGCCGATGTTGACATTGTTTCATAATTTCACCTCGCTAGGCTTTCTGAAGTGATGCTGGTCTCTGCTTTTCTAGGTCCCAGTCTCTATCAGTGCAGACACTCCGTCATTATAGCAACGAGGAAGCTTATTTAAATGACGGTCCAGTCTATTTGCGACACGTAGGTCTGTTCTTCTGTAAGTCAGTAAATGAGAACTCGTGCTTTATATCTCCCTGACTCCAATTTTTCACCGCTACAAACAATCCCATCAGCTATTTCACAGCTAATAATGGAAATGTTATTGTTTACAGGAGTGATCGACTGATCACCGGTTCGTGAGTCGTGGAAATCGGATGCCTCGCTCTAAACTGTGGGAATGTCGCCAATCCACTGACGCTCACATCCGTCATTGTCCTCCAGCCGGAGTGCAGCGACCGAGACCGCACACACTGGATTCCCGCTTTCCACTTCCAAACAGACCATACCCGACATAGCATCGGTAGAATGGGGGCATTCAGAGAGCTGACCATATTTCTATTTTCTTTCCAAATTTTATGCAGTTAATTTAACGGCGATCGTGATCCTTTCTCGGGGAAAATGCGGACTCTCCAAATGCATCACCCGTTACTTGGTTGGAATGGCAACAGCGGATGTGATGGTGGTTATCGTTGTTGCTTTAGTGGATCAGACCAACAATATTTACATTTATTCCAAAACCCTGCTCATCACTCCTGTATGCGCTCTGACTCTTGTATTTGTGGCTGCGACGCAGGACTGTTCTGTTTGGTTCACGGTCAGTTTTACCTTCGATCGCTTCATCGCAATATGTTGCCGAAAGCTGCGGGAGCGATACTGCACCGAGAGAACAGCAACAGTGGTTATGGTGACCGTGGTTATAGTGATCTGTGGGAAATGTGTCCCGTTATACTTTGCCATTGAACCTTACGTCATCATTGACAACATGCCGTGGCGTTGCACCCTCATATACGAATACGCTACTTCACCCGTGTGGAGAGGATACCAATTACTGGACAGTATTTTAACACCATTACTACCAATCGGATTAATCCTGGTGTTTAACAGGTTAACCGTAAGGCATATCGTTGTGGCAAATAGAGTCCGCAGAAGGCTTCGGCACAGCGGCGACAATCAGAAAGATGCCGAGGTGGAAAAACGCAGAAAATCGATGGTTTTGCTGTTTTCTATATCAGCTAATTTCATATTATTTTGGATGCCCCATGTAGCCCATTCCCTGAAATGGCAAAAGCAAAACTATTTTTACGAGGACAGATATTTGTGTTCCCCGGTATACATCCTACAGCAAATTGGGTACATGCTGCAAATGCTCAGCATGTGCACCAATACTTGTATCTATACACTGACACAGAGGAAATTCAGAGAAGAGCTGAGGAATGGAATGACGTATGTGTTTACATTAAATGGCCATCTGTGTCAGCGGAGCTGTCAATTAAAGCCGTTTTGCAATTACAAGGTTTGTCAAATATGTCATAAATTCAAACAATCATATGCCTGGTCATCCGGAAATTGCAGAATTGGCGGAAGATTGCTTGTTTCATACAGTTCAGGTAGGTCAAACGGTCATTGCTGCTGGCGCGATTGTTACACTGTTTGAAGTATGTTCCGAACTATCACAGACACTCGACTGTCACAAGGCTAGGGATGGCTTCAGGAATTTCCGGGTTTTTGATGTTTCAAAATGGACAGGGTCGGGTAACAGAGTGCAAAGGGAGGGCGATGGGAAACCAGGGATAGTATCACAGCTGCAGAAAGGGAGGATAACGTGGCACGTTTATTTGTTGATAGAGTGTGAGGCGAACACAGAAGCATGATAAGCCCACCAGATGAACCAAGTAAGTGCAATGGGAACGGGAAAGAGCAGATCAGGAAGCGGATACTGGACATAGGCCATGTTATTGGCAAGCGTCACTAAAACTTCCGGAATATTCTTTGGCACCTCCCCAGGGTAAAAGGTCTAGGTATGGCATAATTTCTCAGTTGTGTCCAGGAGGGATTCATGTCACTATATGAAGATGGGCAGACTATCGAACAGTCCATACCGGATCTAATATTAGAAAAGGAAACGTATCAGGTGACAGATCTCTCGGTGGGTGAGCATTTCAGAGCAATAGGCCAGATCTGCCCTCGACTTACCTCGCACATGGATAGGGCCACGGAGCATTCATTGTGTTTAATTGGCAGTCTGCGAATTATGGTGCTACCTGTCAGAAATTTGGGAACGTACATTGGGAAATGACGTACTCTGGGAAATGCGAAACAGATATGTGGAGATTGCTTAGCGAGCACTGTCTTGGGGTTCAGTAAGGGTTTGTCTCATTGTCGCAGGGCAAAGATGATAGCATAAGGTAACCCTGGGTGACAATAAAGTTGGAACAAGTCAAGAGGAAGAAAGAAAGGTACTTAAGGTTTAGGGAGAAAGGATCAGAAAGGGTTATGGAAGATCACAATGCAGACAGGAGAGAGTTTAATAATGGACTTAGAAGAGTTAGAAGGGGAGTTGAGAAGTCCTTGCCGTGTTGCACTGTGAAGAACAGGAGGAGACTGGAGAGAGTGTGGGCAGATCGGAGGTAAAAGTGGAAAACCTGTGCCTGGAATCCAAGGAGGCAGTGAATCTTCTTACAACACATCGATGAAAGTGAACACAGCGTAAGAAGGCAGTTATGCTACAACATGCCGACGCTAAGAAAGAGGATGCACTGCAATCTTCAAAAATACTGTGATTGATGATTCCCTGGTGCTGGAAGGGATATAGTCCAGGTGATTTGGGAATGGAAGCGAAGACATTGATGAGCTTTTAGACAGGATATTAGTGTCTTCCCTGGCCACGGAAGTAGTACTAGAAGATTAGAAGTTGGTAAAATATTATTCATTTGTTGAAGCAAGATAATAAGCATACTCGTTGGAAGTATAGACCAGTGAGTCTTTCATCAGTAGTGGGTAAACTATTGTAGAGGATAATTGAAGAGGGAATTTATGAGTATTTGGTTATGGAGAGACAACATGGCTCTTTGAGATGTATGTTGCCCTATCTGAGCCAGATTGGATTATTTGTAAAAGTGAAAATAAAACAAGATAGAGTGAATACTGGCTAGAAGACAGCGGACATCCGCGTCCTGCTAGGAGGGTGGAAGTTTCGGGACATTTTACAACTTTTGGACTCTGCAGTTACCGTGATCCGAGAAATAGGGCTGAGGGGAAAAAACAAAAAGACAATTTAATCTGACCACACAGCAGCAGCGGGATAATTTATGTAATTAGGGCTGATGACGTAAGCAAATCGCTGAGCTATTGACTATACCGACACGTTATCTAAACTGACCTGTTTATTACATATTGTAGGACACATGCTACAATGACCGCAAAACAATCTTTTCCGATGGAAATCTACAACTTAAAAACAGCATTTAGAAGTGTTCAGAACAGCTTCTGGTGCTCATTACACTAACCATACTTCCAAAATGACAATTCCATATTCCCAATTCGTGTACTCACCAATTTATCACAATATCTCTGAATCGTGGTTTAATCGTATCGGCTGTACATACGCTCAAACTTCGATCGATTTAACACTAAATCCACGTGGCCGTTGTGAAATCCGCGTCTGCCTCTGAAAGTAATAGTAAATGAAATATACAAAACGACACAAACTAAAAACGCAGCGAGAGCAAAGCGAACACCCGCGCACATACTTGTCTTCTTTCAACACCGTCGCAGGCAAGTGGAGAATACAGAATAAACAACTCCAAAGCAAAAGGCCTCAGTGCGTATTCTAAAGAATTTAGGACAGTAAGATGTGGAGTTCTGGGGCTAGCATACATCAGCACTTCACAGAATTTCGGAAAGATATGCAGCCTTCGAATTTCGCATCAGTTCCTGGAAATCACTTCTCGCAAGGTGACACAATTTTTTGTCAAGTGCATAGAGAAAAAAATGATTAATTCAGTCAGCCCCCCAACACGAACAAAAGAAACACGCAACTCACATAAAGCCATTCATGGCCGTAAACTTTCACTTTCTCTTCCAATTGAACTCACTTATGTCCAAACCTCGTGCTATATTTTTAAAACTGCAATGCATTCTTATTTTCAAAATATCGCAGAAAATGACATGCCCTTATTTGTTCAATGGTTATCACGCATCTGTAATTGGAACCATACAACATTTAGTAAAGCCTTTCGACTCCAAGACAAAGAGACGCAGAAAGTAACTTATCGTCCAGGAAGTAATATTCCACACAATTAAAACATGACGTCTCCAAACATCCAACGACTTTCCAGGATATCTGACATTTCTGACCAGGGATAGGATTCGGATTACATGTCCCTATGTTGTATAGTATCAGGGCAAATGATCCCTACTACTACCGCTAAAGCAACAGATCTGTTCACTGTACTGGGACCACTGTCACACCCACCTCCAGCCCAGAAGTACTCTTTCTACCGCCTTACCTGTAGTTTCATACTCCCTTCATCATTTCAAATCTGCTCTTCCAGCTTCTCATGCTATAACCATCCGTTATACTCAGTCTCCATGAT
Organism: Hypanus sabinus; assembly: GCF_030144855.1. Classification (NCBI taxonomy): domain Eukaryota; kingdom Metazoa; phylum Chordata; class Chondrichthyes; order Myliobatiformes; family Dasyatidae; genus Hypanus; species Hypanus sabinus. The sequence continues at coordinate 516,731 of NW_026780613.1, read as the reverse complement.
TCACTGTGTGCAGGGACAGAGGCCAAATTTGGAATATTGTGTACAGTTCTGGTCACCGAATTATAGGAAAGATATCAATATATTAGAGAGAGTGCAGAGACGATTTGCTAGGATGATACCTGGGTTTCAGCACTTAAGTTACAGTGAAAGGTTGAACAAGTTAGGTCTCTATTCATTGGAGCGTAGAAGGTTGAGGGGGGATTTGATCGAGGTATTTAAAATTTTGAGAGGGATAGATGGAGTTGACGTGAATAGGCTGTTTCCATTGAGAGTAGGGGAGATTCAAACGAGAGGACATGATTTGAGAGTTAGGGGGCAGAAGTTTAAGGAAAACACGAGGGGTTATTTCTTCACTCAGAGAGTGATAGCTGTGTGGAATGAGCTTCCTGTAGAAGTGGTAGAGGCCAGTTCACTTGTGTCATTTAAGGTAAAATTGGATAGGTATATGGACAGGAAAGGAGTGGAGGCTTATGGGCTGAGTGCGGGTAGGTGGGACTAGGTGAGATTAAGAGTTCGGCATGGACTAGGAGGGCCGAGATGGCCTGTTTCCGTGCTGTGATTGTTATATGGTTATATGGGATCGGACAGTAACAACGATTTTCTAGATTGGTCGGTGCTGTGAGATACTAAAGTTCTAACCCAGACATACAGTCAGACAGCCACCGCACAGAAACAGGGTCTCCAGCCCGTCCAGTCAGTGAGGAATTAGTTAAACTGCCTACTGCCACCGACCTCACCCGGACCGTGACCATCCATATCCCTCTCTTCGGTGTACTTCACCAATCATCTCTTAAACGTTGAAATCGGAATCTCAATTACCATTTGCGTTGGCAGTACTGTCTACGCTCTGACCACCCACTGGGGGAAGAGTTTCCCTTCATGTTTCCCTTAAACATTTCACATTTCACCCTTCACCCGTGATCTCCAGTTGTATTCTCGCCCGACATCAGTGGAGAAAGCCCACTTGCATCTGCACTCTATATACGCCTCAAAATGTTGTTTACCTCTATCAAATCTCCTCTCAGTCTTCTACCCGCTCGGGAATAAAGTGCTGACATATGTAATGTTTCATTTCAATTCAAAACATTCAGTCCCGGAAATGGCCGTATTAATTTATTTCTGCATTCTTTCAATCTTATTTGCATCTTTCCTGCAGGTGGTTGAGCCCTACAGCTCACAAAATTCCAAACTGGGCCCCAATAAAGCCTTAAACCATAGCAACGTAACACCCCAACTCCTGTACTCCGTACTTTGGTTTATGAAGGCCAATGTGCGAAAAGTTGTTTTTTTTTTACGGCCCTGTGTAACTGTGCCGCAACTTTCATTGAATTATGGACCCGCATTCCCAGATTCGCTTGTTCTATCGTAGTCCTCATTGACCTATTTCTCATTGTGTCAGACGACCCTGGCTGGTCCGCCCAAAGTGCAACATCTAACACTTGTTTACGCTATATGCGATCTGACAATTTTCAGCCATTTTGCCAGCTGGTCCAGATCGCGCTTAATGCGTCGGTCGTCTTCCGCGCTGTCGACTACACCCGTAATGTTGTTGTCATCGGCAAATTTGCTGATCCAGTTAATGACATTATTATCCAGATCGTTGATATAGATTACAAACAACAAAGGGCACAACATCGATCCCTTGGGCACTCTACTCGTCACAAGTCCCCAGTCAGAGAGACAACCATCCATTACCACACTATAGCTTCCCCAGCACAGCCAATGGCGAATCCAATTCATTACATCGTGAAAGCCAAGTGATAGAACCATCCCGAGCATCCTCCCATACGGAACCTTACAAACTCATTGCTGAAGTCCCAGTAGACGTCATCCACTGCCTTGCCTTCCACACCATTCCTGGTAACTACCTCGGAAAGATCTGTGAGACTGGTTAGACACGACCAACTACGCATTGGCCCTTACAGACTATCGCTAACATTCCTGTTTGTCCAGATACTTCCCTTCATACCCCATGACCGGCACAGTCTGAACACCGAGGACAATACCTCATTTCGTAGTACTTGACGAGTCCCGACCAAGCCAAACTATTGATCTCATTCAGCGGCCGGCACTGACATTTATGGACTATTTTTAAATTCTCCTGTACCATATTATCCAACGCATTGAGAGTTGTCTGGAAAAGGAAGGCGTCGCAGCTTTAAATAACTAATCGACTAGACCTACATACTAAGATAAAGCACACGAGATAGAGCACAGAACGTAGAATATTGCAGCGCCGTACAGCCCATCGTCTCAGGAGGTTCTGACAGAGTTTCAACTAATTTCTTCAATTTAGCACGTCCCTTTTCATCTGAATCAGAATCAGACCCAGATTTAATATCACAGACATACGTCACGAAATTGATAACTTTATGGTAGCAGTACAATGAAATACAGGGTAAATAAATATAGAGAAAACAAAACTGCGATAGAGGTGGCAGCCGGGAAAAAGCTGTTCCTGAATCGCTGAGCCTGAGCTTTCAGGCTTCTGTATCTCCTTCCCGATTGTAACACTGTGTAGAGGGCACGTCCTGTTAGTGGGCAAATTTAATGATTGATGTCACTGTTAAAAGTAGCGCCCCTAGTAATAATGATTAGTGAGGTACAGAGAATCTGTTTTTAACAAGGAGTACCTTTTTTTTATTTCAAATATAAAACACGTAGGTTTACACGCTATCTACCTGTGTGCACCCAACCAGATCCTTGAAAGTCCATGCACAGTCAATGAAGAGAAAAGTTATTAGCCGGAAAAGGAGTCGACGCTGGCCAGAGAGACAGAGGGACTGGGGAGAAAGAGACGGGGACATAAACTGGTGAGGTAGCGAGAGAAAGAGGAGTGCAGAGAAAGGCCAGGGGGAGGGAGGCCGGGGAAGTTGAGAGATCTGGTGTGTGGAAAGAGATCTGGGATTGGGGAAAGATTTTAGATGGGGAAAGAGATCAGAGTCGAGAATTTGGTGTCGGTACAAAGAGGAAGGGGAACGTCCGGGGAAAGGAGTGAGAAACGCGGAGGGAGAGGGAGATGGGAAAGAGAAGAGGCCGGGAGAATGACTGGATGAGAAAGAGAATGACGGGGAGAACGTCCGGAGGAGGGAGAGGGTTTGGAGTAGGTAGAGAGAGAGATGGGAGAGAGAGTTCGGAGCTGTGGAGAGATGGGGTAGTGTGACTGTGAGAGACAGGTGTGTTGGAAAAGAGAGAGAGACAGATACCGCTTCTACCTCTTCCAACGATTATGAGTGAGGCACAAAGAGATGTTTATTTTTTGACAATTACCTTTATTGCTCAAAACAACAAATACGTGAAATTCGTACACTAAATACCTTGTGTGCACACCTGCTAAGTATCCCTGACTCTCCTGGATACTCAAAGAATAGCAAAGGTATTACCCGGGCAGAGGAATTTACGCTGGCCAGGCGCCCCTTTTTCCTCCTGGTTCCAATTCACTCCCCACGTGTTTCACGAAGGGTTCTTCTCGCTTGTGTCTGCGATGGTTATTCTACGAAGTTACCGCCACCGGCGCACACAAAGCATCCACTTTTATATCCATTGCTTATCAATTCAAATGTCGCATTCCCGTGTCATTGGCCGCAGGTCATCTGTCTGGCCTTTAACACCTGGTCATTGGCTCTGGTCCAAGCCGGCATCCATGTATTGTCCTCTCGCCATCAAGGAACAGTTACTGACTCCTGGCTCTTTGTTCTCAGTCAGCAATGAGCTTGAATCACCTCAGGCATTCACAAGTCTGCATGTTGTAGCCAACCAAAGAACACCTCACAAATAACTCCTTATTTGGAAATGACCTCCAGTCCAGCAGATTACCTTGTCCCTGTGTCTTCTTTGAAACACTAATCAAGTCCAGCATGTCAAGCTCACAAAATGGAGAATCGTGTGTCTTCACAAAATGGCAGCCTCCATCCCCCCATCACACGGCAAGAACAAAAACCGCTTCCACTGTCATTGATTCATTTGAATTCACTGATTTGATGATTGTCATTCTTTCTGGCCAATATATCCCTCCTCTTGATCCAAAGATTTATCTTCGGATCACTATCCTTCTCTATTCTATTGACCATCCAGTGGATTGCCATGGATCCCCAGCAGGTATGCTGCACCTACATTCTAACTTTTACTGACTAAATTCATACAATTTTTATACTGGCCGTCATTTTTTTCATAGTGCAAAATCATTCCTCTCTACCTTTTGCATAATTTCAGCCTTCCATCTTCTGATTTGATACACATTAAATAATACAATCATCAGTGTGCATAAAATTAATGTTACTGCAACATGTGAGATTATTCTCACCCATGGATGTATTTGAACATTTGGTCCCCAATTCCAAAACTTACCCCAAAAGTCTAAGTCACTCAACATTTCATTTGTCTTCTCAGCATGTGTCTTAATAACTTTTGAATGTTCATCCCACTGATGAATTATTTCCTTTGCCTCATCCACCACTCGTGTCCAGTCTGCAGTCAAATGAGGAATCGGTGGCAACTCAGTTACAATAGTCCCACGAATATCGATAATTATCAGTTAGTTGGACTGAAAGAATTTCCTCCACTACCTTCTCCACTGCTGGTTTAGGTAAAGTTTGTCCTCCAATAGTCAGATTTATAGTCACATCCTCAAGTGGAACATTGTGACTTTCCAAAGGACACTCTTTCCATCCTTTGGTATATAAAATCTCCCTTTATCATCATCACAAATACCCAGTAACCTATGGAATATTTAATGTTTTATCCACACGCATCATTTCATCTACCCCAGCATAATACAAATCCGAGTCTTCCTTTTCTTCCACATGCGCCCGTATTACCCGTATCCGTTGAGAAAAGTTTCTCTTGATCATCAAATAGTCTTCATATAACGATCTTGTTGTTGACAAGTTCATCGGTAGTAACGTTTCGGAAGCACAACTAATTATGAACCCAGTCATGGTCAATTCGATCACCATAAATTGCATTATTCTCTCCATCTTGAATTAAATCTGTAAATACACAAAGGGTAATATCTGCTTTTATTTCCAGTTCCAATTACTTTAGATCCAAGTTTTCTATCTGGTTTTCCAACCCATGCAATCTAAGCTCCCAATTATCTTTGGACTCAAGTCGTCGATCTTTTCTCACCCAAATTCGTTTCAAGACAGGGGAGGCAGCAATCAATGAATCTCTCCTCCTTATTTTATTTACACATCTTCCCTGTTTTTCAAACTGAAAAATTGAAAAACTCCACCTTGGTCAGATCTGTTGCCATCTTCTTGGAATAACTGTTCCAAATTCAGATCTTCCAAATCAGATCAATTGTGTACATCAATTGTCAAGTTTCCAAAATTGGGACTATCATGTTCATTAATTGTTACATGTCGATGATGATAATTTTCCTGTTTCTCCCCCACCAATTTCAATTGGTTGATGTGGTACCATCCACTTTTATCTGGAGAAGTTAGCACCCTGTATACTAAAGGACTTGCTTTGTCTATGATTTCATAGGGCCCTGCAAACCTTGGATTTAAAAATGAAGTGGGTTAGTGTATTCTAAACATCACCCTTTGTCCTGGGCTTAAATCTATGGAACTGACTTTTGAGTCAAAGTAGGCTTTACTCTGCGGCTTCTTATTTCCTATTTGATGAGCTGCCACATATTTGGCCTCTTTCACTGTCTCTACCAACTGTTGCACCCACGTCTCTGACACAATCCCATCTATTTCAGGTTCTGACAAATCTAACCCTAACAACTCCTCTAACCCCTTCATGTTTCTTCCAGTCATGAGTTTATAAGGGGTGTAAACCGTTGAAGATGCCACTGTATTCCTTATTACCATCAACACATAAGGCAGAACTGCTTGCCATGTTGTTCGATGTTGTTGTACCATTTTGGCCATCATGTTTGTTAAAGTTCGGTTCATTCTTTCCACAATTCCACTAGACTGTGGTCTATAGTGTATATGAAATTTTTGCTTAATTCCTAAAAGTGCCATGGCATCTTGCATTATCTGTGCCTCTATCTGACTCTATACTCCGAGGTAATCCCCAACGAGTAAAAACCCTTTCCAATAAGATTTTTGCAGTAGCTTTGGCTGTGTCACTCTTAGTTGGGAAAGCTTCCACCCATTAGCTGAAAGTGTCTACCACTACAAGGATATATTTGCACCCTCCTGTGGTTGGTGGCAAGGGTCTATCATAATCTATCTGAAAATTAGTCCAAGGTCCTTCCACTGGTCTGGTATGTCGGGGCGCTCCTTTCTTTACATTTCCGTCAGGATTATATTGTGCACAAATGAAACAACTCTTGACATGGTGCTCCACATCCTCCTTCATCCTAGACCACCAACACACCTCCTTGATTTTTTTTCAGGTTTCTTTCAGCTCCCAGGTGTCCCCATAAATCATGGTACCAGTGGATCATCTGATTTCTTCCTAGCTCTGGAAGCACAAACTTTCCTTCATATAGGACTACTCCATCTTTAACATGTATAGCCTTGTATTCTTCATACATTTCTGACCTTACACCTATTATTATTATTATTATTTTTTAATTCTTTATCCTACTTAAAGCCATAACCTTAATCTGTTGTTCCTTCTGCCTTCCCATCTCCCCAATCTGTGGTTGCCAATCCTGCCTATTTAAAGCACCTTGCTTTGTTAACTCATCAGCCTTCTTATTCCCCTCAGGAGACAATTTAGACTGAGCTTTCACCTTTACAACTCCGTCTTCTTTGCTTCTTCAATTATATATTGCAGCGGAGCAGCAGATGGAAGGGGCTTTCCATCAACTGAAGCAAACCCTCTGGCTTACCACAGAGGCAAATGTTCTGTAAGGCTGTTACAAACATATATATTATCGGAGTGTATGACTGATCCAGGTGGAAAATATTCTGGGTGGCTAACCACGTATGTTACAGCTGCCAATTCTGCTGCTTGTGCTCTCATGGTTTTGGGTAGCTTTAAAGTTATGCTATACTTTTCCTGTCCCTGTTCATCCTCTATGTAAATGCCACACCCAGTTTTCCTTTCACCATCCTCGACTGATGAGGAGTCATCCACGAAATTTTTAAAATACGGTTTTCCCTTCTCCTTTGTGTCTTTGGTCTCAAGCATTATTTTGTCTGATTTGTCTCTACCCCTCCTGTTTGTTTTGAAACAAATGGTCCCTTGGGATAATTTGCTATCAGAACCTGACACTCATGTTCAGCACCTTGGTACACCAGGTTGTCAGCTAACACAGTGGTGGTACTTACTCGCTTTACAGTTATATTTCTCCCTTGCAACAGCAACGTCCACCTGGCAATCCTGTTTTGGCTTACTGAGCCATCTTTAATCCTTCCATCTAAAAGTAATTGTATGGGAGTATGTTCTGTCAATATCGTAAGTGGATTAAGTCCCACTATGTAGATGAAATGTTGTACTGCCCAGAAAACCGCTAACAAGTGTTTGTCACATACAGTATACCCCTGTTCTACTGGTGAGAGCATGTGTGATGCATACGCTACTGGTCTTAACTTCCCATGTGTCTCCTGTAATAGGACTGCTGAGAGGGTGTTATCAGTTGTAGCCAACTCCATTGATAATGGTTCATTCGGATTTGGGATTTTCAAAGCAGGCGCCATGGCCAGTACTTGCTTCAGAGCTGTGATAGCCTGGGTGTATTCTGATTTCCATTCCCATGCCACTTTCTTTTTCAGTAATTCCATTAAAGGGGCTGCCTCAGTGGAAAATCCATCAATGTGATCCGTACAGTAGCCTATTAGCCCCAGAAAGGACCTCGGACCTTTCACATCTTGAGGAATAGGCAGTTTCATAACCGGCTCTACTCTTCGTTTATCAATTTCTCTTTTTCCCGGTGTCAAGGTCATTCCCAAATAACGAGCTTCTTGTTTCATCACCTGTGCTTTTTAAGGATTTACATTTAGTCCCAATGCATGAAATAATTGCAACCGTTCTGTTAATAGTTGATAATGTTCCTGCTTAGTTTCCGTCTGCAGGAGTAAATCATCTACATATTGGACCAAGCACTCACGCTTTGAGAACCCCTTTAAGCCTTCCTTTAAATGCTGGTGAAATATAGATGGGGAATTATGGAACCTCTGTGGTAGGGCAGTCCATGTATATTGCCGTCCTTGAAAGTTAAATGCAAACTTGTATTGACACTCTCTTTCTAATGGGATAGACCAAAATCCATTGTTTATGTCTGAAACTGTAAACCATTGCGCTTTTTCATTCTGTTTGACTACTGTTTTTGCGTTAGTTGCTACAGTTGGGGCTGTTAAAGGAGGTATTTTATTCAGCTCTCGAGAGTCAATTATCAATCTCCAACTACCATCTTGTTTCCTCACTAGCCATATGGGTGAGTTATTAGTTGAGGCTACGGGCCTCAAAACCCCTTGTTGTACCAAACTCTGTATTGCCTTAACCACATCTTCCTCAGCTTTCTTTCGGAATTCATATTGCTTCTGTGGTTTGGGATCTGGACCTTGTATGCACACTCTGCCAGCCATCTTTCCGCAGTCATGCTTGTACCATGCAAATGCCCCTGTTTTGTGTAATGATTTGCTGTACCATGTGATCATCGCTCATCTCCTCTGGTTTTATCCACATTTCCCCCATGGTGCAGATTCTATCCTGATATTCACCTACTGGAATTTGTCTGTGACATGTATCATTCATTCCGGTTTGCATTCGCCAAATCATGCAGTTAACTGGATCAAAACAAACTCGCGCTTTGGCCATGTAATCACTCCCCAGTATATGTTCCTGCTCCCGGGGTAATTCAACCAGCACTATGGAATGTCCTAACGCTATGTCTCCTATTCTAACTTCTAAGGGTGCACTCACATGTCCCACTTGTGAATGACCTGTAAGTCCACTTAAGATCATTTTCCCATGTATTTCCCAGTTTGCATTAGTTACATTAGTGGTGTTGACGGTGGTTCGGGATCCTCCAGTCTCCCATAAAAAGGAAACAGGGCGGCGTCTGACCCAACCGTTCACTAGAGGTCTTCCAGTTTCATCCCACCTTGTGTTACACACTCATGTTGATGAGGCCTGGCACCGTCGTTGAAGCTCGGGGTAAAATCCCCCAGATGGCGATGTCTCCACCACATTGTTTTGTGGGCTTGGTCTGTCTGGCCCCTCCAAGGTCACAGCTCCTTGCCCTACTCTCCCACTTCTCAGGTTTGGAGATTCTGTCTTGATGTGTCCCTGTCAACCACAATTATAGCGTTTAAACACTCCACCTCCAAGTCTCCCTGTTCTCGACACTGTTTCATTTCCTCTGGTTCTCCTAGTCAGCTGATAATGTGGTGCGGTGATATTTGGAGTGGGTCCCCTACCCTCATTTCTCCAGGTAGTTGCCTTACCTCCAACAGACAGCAATTTCCCACCAGCTGGTTTATTTGGCCTTTGTGTCTCCTTTTCCCATGTTCTACTCTTTTTCTTCAGTATCCACGCCTCATTATGTGAAGGGTCAGTGGGATCAAACATGTCTAATACCTCTTTAGATTCATCGGAAGAGTGAGCCACCGATTAACCATCTATTTAAAGGCTCTGGTCCTAAATGCTCTCGACCTACTGTTGTTCCATATACTCATTGGAACACCGTCCATAAACGGGACGCAAACACCGTGGGATGTTCACCTCACCTCTGGTAACATTTGGCTAACGCCTCTAAAGAATCGCCTCTGTTAATACACATAACCGTCAATATTGCCGTCTTTAATTCCTCATTTGTGCCCCCAGCTTGTTGTATACTTGGCAAAGCCGAGTGTATATTTGGATGCAAACACATTACAATCAATTTCCTTTCCTCGGCGTCATCTAGACCGTGTATTATTCTCTGAGGATTAATGGCTTGAAACAGTTCCCGAGGATCATCGCCGAACCCACAAATTCCGATATCTTTGGCAATATCTCTGAGCTACTGTACTCCAAACGGAGTAGTGCATGTTATATTCATGTTGATTTCCTTCCCCAGCTCCCCCCTCTCGAATAGTAACTACGGGGGCTAGTGGCGCCGTTGGCACCGGCGATTCCTTAGTATTGTATGCGGGCGGGGGATCCTCAGAAAAAAAACGCTTGGTCATTATATAGACCATATCTAGTCGCATCATCGGCTAAACCGTTCCAATCTATATCTACATATTCACTGTCCTCCCCCTTTCTGATCCAAAAGTACATATTATTCCCCTCTGTGCAGAAAGTTGGTCCTGCAGCTTTTGTATCTGCTTTAAACACTTTGTATGGTCACTAGTATTACTTCTCTTTTCAGAAACTGATTTCTGCATCACATTTATAGCTGTTTTTAAATCACTGCACTGTTTCTTTAATTCTTCTGCTTGGTTCGTCTAAATTAGCTTCCTTTTCCAGTTTACTCTGTTCTTTAACGAGTTTCTCGCATTTCAGCTGAAGCTGATTCATATGCACCAAATCCATACTTCTTTGTCCCTGTAAATCTGTAAAATTTGAGGATCCTTGAGGATTTGTAACTCCTTTCTCAGCATTTTGTTTTCGTTTTCTAACTCCTCTCGGATTCTTTTGTTTTCGTCTGCTAACTTACCTCTCTCAGCATCGGCGTCTATTAATTCCTCAATGAGGCAGGCCACTGCTGCTGGCTTCAGTAGTCGCTTAAATTCCTTGACGACAATCACCCTCCAACGCCTTTACCGCTGGCGTGTCCAGCACACTCCCTGTATTGTGGCCATTTCCCCAGTACGTACTTCTGGAGGAATTCCCTCCAATCAAAACTATCCAAGTCCTTCGGACGTGCAGATTTCCCTAAATTCTTCATGCTGGGTCTCTACCAACCAGTCACCCAGCCCCGATTTCTCAGTTTCTCACCCACGTGGTCCGGCTCGAGTCTCGTGTTGACTCAACAACCTCGAGCCCACCCAGGGCCGCCAATTCTGTTGGAAAAGAGAGAGAGAGAGAGGCCACTTCTACCTCTTCCAACGATTCTGAGTGAGGCACAGAGAGATCGGTATTTACTGACAATTACCTTTATTGTTCAAACTAACAAATACGTGAACTCATACATTAAATACCTTGTGCGCACAACTGCTAAGTACCCCGGACTCTCCTGGATACTCAAAGAATAGCAAAGGCATTACCCGGGCGGAGGAATTTACGCTGGCCAGGCGCTCCTTGTTCCTCGTGGTCCCGACTCTCCGCCCACGTGTTCACGCAGGGTTTTTCTCGTTTGTGTCTGCGATGATTATTCTTCGAAGTTACCGCCACCAGCACCCACAAAGCATCCACTTTTATATCCATTGCTTATCAATTCAAATTTTGCATTCCCGTGTCATTGGTCGCAGGTCATGTGTCTGGCCTTGAACACCTGGTCATTGGCTCTGGTCCATACCAGCATCCATGTATTGTCCTCTTCCCATCAAGGGACAGTTGCTGACTCATGGCTCTTTGTTCTCAGTCAGCAATGAGCTTGAATCACCTCAGGCATTCACAAGTCTGCATGTTAGAGCCAACCAAAGAACACCTCACAAACAACTCCTTATTTGGAAACACAGTCCAGCAGATTACCTGAAGTCTTTATATCTTCTTTAAAACACTAATAAGTCCAGCATATCGAGCTCACAAAATGGAGAATCAAGTGTCTGCACAAAATGGCAGACTCCATCCCCCAAGGACACGGCAAGAACAAAGACCGCATCCACTGTCCTTGATTCATTTCAACTCACAGATTTGAAGACAGTTATTCTTTCTGGCCAAGGGACCACACCGTTTTCCTTCCGGAGTCCAAAGGCGAGCAGGATACTGCTCCTTGTATACACGCATGAAATCTATATACAGAATACAGAAAAAAAAACTAGTGATAAACTTTAACCTTAGGGCGTATGCAAATAGGAGAACTCTCGTAAAGTGGGAAATTCGGATTGAGAAGGATATTGCTGATAATGCTAAGATTAATTCCAAGAGATTTTGTCAATACCTCAGTCGTATTGAAACTTTAAGTGGGAAGATCAGTTTATTTGGAATAACAGTGGGGTATTAAATTATGCAGAGAAGGACATAGCAGATACACTTAATTCTTATTTTGCTAAAGTGTTCACATTCAAAGATTTCAGCAATATGCCAGTAAGTGCAGACAAAAATAAAGTTGCTTAAAGTGACTGAGAGATCTTAGAAGAGTCAGCGAAAATTCATGACAACAATAAAGAGGTAAAAATTTACCTCGAGCTAAAGAGGTAAAAATGTACCTGGACTTTCAAAAGGCTTTTGGCAAGTTACGCCACAAAAGATTAATAACCAAATTACAGGATGTAGAGATTCAGGGTATGGCATTCGAATGTGTGTAGAATTGGCTAAAAAACAGAAAACAATGAGTTATGGTGAGGGAATCATTTTCACAGGCAGAAAATGTTAAATGTGGGGTTCCATAAGAATATGTTTTGCGGCCGCTTGTTTTTAATTTACATTAATGATATGGATAAGCACAGAACTATTTGATCTAGTTAAGTTTGCAGATTACATAATATTCGAGAGATAGGCTAATAAAATTCCCACAACAGAATCAACACATGTCGATCTAAACAAAATTCTGATGTGGGCAGATGAAATTCAATGTAAGTAAATGTAAAATATTGCACACAGGAAGTAGAAATATTTGATATAGTAATGAAGGATGAACAACTCTGATGGGCTGAAGGGTACAGAGTTGCCCATGCCCCCCTCCCCCGGGAGAATCACAAACTGTTACTGTTACCACGCTGCTAATGAGAGAGAAAGAGAGACAAAGGGAAAACATACTGGGACTGGAACATCTGCTTCAGATAAGGCAGACCCACAATATTATAACCCCTGAAAGACTTACGGCTTTCCGGAGCGGACTGTTTTCTTGGTACCATTCTGTTCAGTAAAATTCCTCAGTGGACAGCCGGAGTGGGCTGGTTTGATGGGCTAAGCCATTCAAACCTGATTGACTCCTGAGACCCCGTGAGTAGGGATAAAAGTGAGGCCTGGGGAGACACCCCTCAGACACACCAGGAGACACACTAGTGAGCACTGTTTGAGTGTTGGAACCCACGGGAAGGTGTGGGGCATCGGAGACCGAACAAAGGATCGGTCAGTTTAACTCAGAGTAATGTAGCAGGGCCGATGGGGGCTTGTGTGTGTGTCCGCCCTTGCCTGGGTGAAGAGTCCACCATAGAATAACGGTCCAGCTGAAGGACAGAGGGGTCATACCTGAATGGCCACAACACTTCGACGGATCAAGAACGTAAAGGAAGGTTTGCCTGACTCTAGCTGTTACTGTTTGCTCGCTCTCTCTCCAACGATTACAATACCACGACCAACATCTACCCCAGTACGTATGAACTGAACTGAACTTTATAATCACATCCGACAATTCATTATCCCCTAGTCATCGATAGAGCTTGTTTACTATTGATTATTATTTTACGCACTCTTTTAGGTTTAGCATTGCTAACGCGTATTATCTATATATTTGCATTGTTGATACTGATTTGTATATTTTACTAATAAACACTGTTTGAAAATAGTTCCACCAGACTCCAACGTATACTTCTTTCTCTGCTGGTGTGACACCCAGTTACGGGGACCGTAAAATATAAATATACAATGTGGGGCCTTGATTAAGGAGACTGGCAGGTACAGAATGAACCCCACAATTGCACATTACGAGAGACTGACAGGTACAGAATGAAGCCCGCACTCTCACATTGTACCAGTGACTAGCAGATACAGCAGGGGCATCACAATCCTGCAATCGAACCACTGGTTTCTCGCTGACATTCTTTCTCTTTTCTCTCTCCCACCTGATGCTTTATCTCACTCTTGCTTCCCTGTCGTTTACTTCCAGCCACGCTGGATCTATTTATCTCCCAATTCGAGTATCTTTTTATTATTTAACCGCGCTGCTCATTAATCTGCCGACTGAAATATTTCTTGTCAATTTCTTTAGACATTTGACATATTTGAGATGCTCATTGAAGATTATTAGATCAGCGACGTCACTCACAAGATGCTGGAGGAACTCAGAAGAGTTCCCTGTGTTGCCTTGGACTTCCAGCATCTGCAGATCTTCTCGTGTTTTTACAATCTACGCAGTCTTATCTCCTGCATCCACTCATCTGCCTATTTCAAGTGCTGTCTTTATTCCTGTAAGCATTTTTCTTTGCAGATTGAAATATCTCTACTCAATTCCTTTTGACATCTGATGAGGTTTGAGATGCCCATTAAAGAATGTCACATCACATAAAATGCAGAATTCATTGTGTTGTCTTGGCTTTCCATCATCTGCAAATGTTCTCGTTTTTCTACATTAGCAGCGTGCGCATTTGACCGTTTCCATCCTAATCTCGGTTGCTCTATTGTATCTTTGTCCGGATCTCTGCTTGTGTGTTTTGTATTGTATTGACTTTATTATTTAAATCCTTCATATACTGTAAATGAGGAGTAAAAATCTTTATGTCACGTCTCAATCTAAATGTGCAACTTACAGTAATTTACAATAAATAGAATGTACAATACAGGACAGTCACTACAACATCGAAATACAATTGTACAACTATTTCTTGTGTGTGTGTGTGTGTGTGTGTGTGTATGTGTGTATGTTAGAGAGCGAGACAGAGAGGGTATCATCAGGAAGAAGCTGAAGGACTGAAGGTCAGTTCAAAATGGGAAACTTCAGGGACGAAGGTCGGGATTGGTCAGTGCAGTTGGGCTCCCTTCAGAGATGAAAATTGTGGCTGCTCCGTGACAAAGCTCAGCCTTTGAAATTAAATCTACCGGCCTATTTCCACCAGAGACACTGCTGATGTAATGGCAAAGAGTTTTGATGCATTTGTCTCCAATGGCTCCAATATTTACATTAGAGACAATGGTAACAAATTAAAGTGTTTGTTCAAGCAACTGTAACGAAATAAGTTAGTGAGGTGTATAACCGTATCTCTGGAGACAGATCCTCTGTATAAATCAGGGCCGCTTGGAATGCATCAGCTGTCAGCCGGAGCTGTGAATTCAGGAGTAACAGAATTCACAGATTCTCACTGAAATGGTGTATCCAGTCATCTGGCGGATAGAAGAAGTTTACTATCCTTTGATTTCAGCCTTTGGAATTCCCGGTAAGCCGCAGTGTCCGCTGCCGTGGGTGGATGTTGAAGTTTAATTCCAGTGTTGCGATTGATTC
Organism: Hypanus sabinus; assembly: GCF_030144855.1. Taxonomy (NCBI): domain Eukaryota; kingdom Metazoa; phylum Chordata; class Chondrichthyes; order Myliobatiformes; family Dasyatidae; genus Hypanus; species Hypanus sabinus. Next base: position 501,574 of record NW_026780613.1, on the reverse strand, counting down.
TGTCGCTGGTTTAAACTGTCACTTTCCAGTGCCGGCATTCGGCATTTCAAGAATGGAGTGGACACACCGGGACTATAGATGCTGGGACTTGGATCTGAAAACAAACCGCTGCAGGAATTCACCGAATCGGACTATTTCTGTGGGACTGAGCAGGCCAGGCAGAGGTTTGTGATCAACAAGGGGATGTTCGTGAGTCTGTGCTTTTCTTCCTGTAGGAGCTGCACAGCATTTGCAAATATTGTGTTAATAAGGGTGATTACATCCATTGGTTGTCTGCATTTCTATGTGAGCGGTTTTCAGAGTTCGGTGCAACAATAAAGTATTGACTGGTAGCAAATGTGAGGAGTTCCGTGTTGTACGGAGAAACTGTTGTGGATGTTTAATGAATGTCTACGATGTGACTGGATGCAAAGCGAAAGAAGTTGTTGCTAAGCCAATTAACTGTAGTGTTTCATAGTTATCAATACAGTGAGATGTTTTATATTATATTCACTGTTACAAACACCTGACTACGGCGCCAAGTTTGAATTCCTCTGCCCCGCTTCCCAGTGATGGATTCAGTGGGAGGTGTCCTGTCTGTCTGTGAGGTGGTGTCAGACTGCGCTGTATCTGTTGGAAACAGTCGATGCTCTGTTGTAATGTCAGTGAGGTGGCAAATGCAGGAACAGGAAACAAACTCGGGGAGAGCTGGAAACACTGAGCCCCGAGCAGCTTGTATGGGAAGAGAAACCAGTCAACACTCGTGTCAGGGGTCTCTCTGAGGGGAGATACTTTAACTGGTTTTCCACATACTCTGTTTTGCCTGGATGAGTAGTCCTAGCATTTCCTGTCTTTGTTCCGTCCTTCGGCTGTTCTGTCGCTGACAGAGATCGGCATGGAAGTTGATGATTGTCTAATGGAAGAATCCCGCCATCAGCGTCCGGATTTATTCATTTCACGCGTAGGACGCTGGTACAAAATGTTCCATCCAGTATTAACTCTGACGAGGTAGTTACCCGGTTTTAGCTTTCCGCTGCCTCTTCACGTTTCGCACATCAGAAAGGGATCGTTATTCAGATCATATGGACTATATTTTACTGTGTAAACTCCTCCTCAGACTCCCCGAGCTCCGCGCCCTCTCTCGACCCTCCCACCGCTAAATGCAACAATAAAGTGGAAATATTGCCGGGTCGCCTGTTGCTTGCTCACAGTCTGAACACGGAGAAGTGGGATGATGTAATGCTCTTGTGAGTGGGATGATCATCCAAACACAGACTTGGAGTGACCGTGGAGTGATGGCATGTTTTAAACCGTATTTAAACCAAGCCGCGGTTTGTGATGTCGTTCTCAGTTTTATTTTTTGTGCACCGTTGTTGTTATTGGTCGGATGTGTGGAGACTCCACGGGTTCTGCTTGTTGCCCGTTTATTTTTCCCTTGCAGTCCAGTATCAGAGAGTTAAGGCATAACAGGAGTTATCCGAATTCAAATGATTGGATAACGTTAATGTCGTTCAGCGACTTGGGAATGATTGCCCATTTTTTTACATCGTTCAGGAATTGGTAGGCAAGTCGTTTCGAGACTAGATTGTTCAAACTTCGCGGTGCTGGCATTTAGATCCCTAGCGCCCGCCCTCTCCGGGCGGAAATGACATCGGTTCCGCATTACCAAAGTCTCCCCCCGCGTGCTGGCTATTTGTGAGCCGGTACGCCTGCGCAGAAAGTGGGTCACCACAACATGCACATTTTAGTTGAACCCCTGCAAGGTCTGGAAGGCTTGTGCAGTGACCACCCTCCAGTCAAAAGGTCAGTTCCTTTTACTTCCTCGTGATTTCTGCGAACAAGGCATCTCCCGGCTGTGGGATCGGCAGATCGTCGTTACTTCGAAGGAATCGCTTGTTTTGGGGAAGTCTCTCCTTACCGACTGTATAAATCACATGGACTTTTAAATTTATCACTTTAAGTTTGTGCTTGTATGAGAAGTCGTTAGGAACGGTTTCTAAGTTTGAATGTTTGTGCCGCCTTCTTGTTAACTTCCGGTTAAGTTAGTCGTTTGTTTATTTTTCTAAGTTTTGAGCAGAGATTGATGAATGTTGGGATTTGTTTTAAACCCTCTCTCAGTTCCATATTCATTGCCGCTGCGTTCCTAACACCACTCAAACTGCTGCACTGGCTTCTGCTCTGTATTTTCTCAGCTTGCTGTTCCCCGTCTCTTTTCCAGCGAACTTGGTGGCGATTGTGATCCTGTCCCGGGGAAAATGCGGTCTCTCCAGATGTATCACTCGCTACCTGGTGGGAATGGCCGCGGCCGATCTCATGGTTGTTATCTCCCATCCACTGCTGAGGTGGACTGCAATGATTATTTTCCGCGATCATTCCTGCGGATCACTCCTGCGTGCAGATTCGGTCTCTGGTTGATTTTTGCGAGCACTGTGACTTCGGTCTGGCTGACTGTCGCTTTCACCGTCGATCGATTTGTGGCTATTTGCTGTGAGAAGCTTAAAACAATATATTGCACCGAGAGAACGGCGGCAGTGGTTATCGGGACAGTGAGTGTGTTGACCTGTTTGGAGACGGTCCCCTGGGGATTTATATACGGGCCTGTTGAAATAATCGATGGTGTTCCCTGGGGTTGTGTTCATACACCGAGATACAGGAGCTCTCCATCATGGGCGGCATTTGAGATGTTTCACCTCATTTTGTGTCCTTGTATCCCATTCTTTCTGATTTTGCTGTTCAATATTCTGACTGTCAGGCGGATTCTAGTGGCCAGTCGAGCCCGCAGGAGGCTCCGGGGACAAAAGAGTGGCGAGAATGACAAGGACCGGGAGATGGAGAACCGACACAAATCCATCGTTTTGCTCTTCAGCATAACCAGTAGTTTCTTATTGTTGTGGGCAACATACGTGGTATTTTATATCTACAGACGGATTTCAAGGAGTTATACTAATTCTGCCACGGATCCAGGTTACATCACAGGCCACACAGCGGACATGCTGCAGATTCTCAGCTCCTGCACCAACACGTTGTATTTACGCCCTGACTCAGAGCAAATTCCGAGAGGAACTAAAGAAAGCGGTGAATTACCGTTGACTCGGATTTTGAAACTCATGAAGTGTTCGAAATAAATGCTGTAAAAAATTACAATTCAACTGCCTTCATGCTCCCTATTCTATCGCCCAACATGAAAAACAATGTGATGAACAGAGTAACAAAACAAACATGCATTCGCTCGAAATACTAAACGGCACGCACAAAATCAGACCCTGATTAAGGGTCTCGCCACGACATATCGACTCTTTACTCCTTTCTTCACACAAAATGCTGGAGGAACTTAGGAGGCCAGGCAGCAGTTACGGAGAAGAATGAACTGTCCACGTTTCGGGCCGAGACCCTTCATCAGAGTCCTGTCAGCTGTACACAGTATTCCCGTTTTGTGTGTGGTGCCTCAGAGTTACAGAACAGCTGCTCACAGCTGATCCGACGGCATCACTGGCCTCCCCATCCCAGAGAAATCCCCTTTATATCTCACGTCCAGCCCTGTTAAATTGAAGCTTGAGGCGAATCTTTTCCCCCGCTTCCCGGTTCTGACAAAACTGCCCGATCTTGGAGTTTAGTTTTGTCTGCAGTAACCATTCCTGCTCTCGTAAAAACCCGCCCTTTGCTTCACCTTCTTTTTCTCCTCCTTCTCTAATTGTAGGTTTCCTTCTCACTGTCTCTTTAACTATCTTCCTGTGAGAGACTTTTCCTGTTTTACAGTTGAGACAAAGTACCGATAAGTTCACTCGTCTCTCAGTGCGAGATAGAGCGATAGAGAAAGTGAGCGCGAGCCGGAGACCGCGCGAGGCTGAGGGCGCGAAGGAGAGCGCGAATGAGGCATCGTGAGGAAAGGGCGCGCGGGTGAGCACGTGAGGGAGGGAGCGCGAGGGAGAGGGTACCATGGAGACGACGCTGGAGTGAGAGTGATGTAGAGGGCATGAGGGGGAATTTGCGGGCGATGGTGAGCGCGAGGGAGAGCGACAGAATGAGAGACCGCGAGGGGACGGAGCACGAGGGAGATGGCTTGAGTGAGACGGCGCGAAGGAGACCACGCGAGGAAGAGCGCGCGACGGATAGGACACGAGAAATATGTCGCGAGATTGAGCGCGAGGCAATGGCCGTGTGGATAGTAGGCAGAGAAACTAGAATGAGAGAGAAAGAGTGACAGTGCAGCGACTGAGAAATCGTAAGGGAGACAGGGAGAGAGAGAGAGAGAGAGAGAGAGAGAGAGAGACGAGAGAGAGAGAGAGAGAGAGAGAGAGAGAGAGAGAGAGAGAGAGAGAGAGAGAGAGAGAGAGAGAGAGAGAGAGAGAGAGAGAGAGTGAGAAAGAGAGAGAGAGAGAGAGAGAGAGAGAGAGAGAGAGAGAGAGAGAGAAGAGAGAGAGAGAGAGAGGGAGAGAGAGAGAGAGAGAGAGAGAGAGAGAGAGAGAGAGAGAGAGAGAGAGAGAGAGAGAGAGAGAGAGAGAGGGAAGCGACTAAGGCCTCGTGAGTAAAAGAGGGGAGAGAGGGGAGAGATATTAGAGGGAGAGAGAGGGAGAGAGGCAGACAGAGAGAAAAAAGAGTGGAGACAGAACATTGCCTCATAGTTAACATTGTAGAGAAGCCATTTCATTATAACATTTCAAAAAAGCTATGTTATAATTAGCAGTTAACATTACAGTTAATATTACTGAGAACCCTACAATTACCAACATGCTATTAGAAAACACATAAATACGGGGATGGAAAGATATGAATCAGAAGTATCAAACACTTTCTGCGGGTGCACAGACCGGAGGGTGTGTGTAAATGAGTGAGATTGCAGATGATGCGTTACTCCGATCATGCCATGTGCAAGGATCTCTGGAAGGTACGGGCCATTCTGAAAGGGTAAGGTGAACACTCAGAGGCCATGTTGCTTATTAGAACTAACAACAGAAAGATAAGGTCCTGCGAAGAGAATTTAAGGAGTAGTGCAGAAAGTTAGAAAGTAAATCTCGGGTGATGATTTCAGAATTGTTTCAGGTGCCACATGATTGCGACGTAAGATATGGTAAGCTGGTACACTTAAATATGTGTCTAACAATTTGGGGCAGGAGGGAGGTCATCAGGAACACAGGTCTTTGGGCTCTCTTCCAGGACATGTGGGACTGGTGTAACAGGGATTGGTTACAGTGAAGGGGATGTAATACTCTCACGGGGAAGCTTACCTCGGAGCAACGCTGACGATTTGTATCGTGTGGCATGTGGAGGGGGCCTTTGGGACACAGAGCTACAGGTCAGTAAGTAGTATTGAGCAGATGGGACATTTTTTTTTTTGGTGTGATCAGGAAGGTTTTAAGAAAAGGATGCAGATGGTCCACCATGGAGGGAGACATACCTGTCATGGTATTGGGAAATGAACTAGCAAGATGATTGGAGTTTAATTGGAAAGTTTTATGGATCCTAATTCTGGAGGGTTTCGGATGGTTATCTGATGAGAATATGTTTGGACCTGCAGGTCGATGATTGTAAAGTTGTGGAAGAATTGGGCAGCAGTCTCACAGAGAGTTGTCTGGGAGCTGATGTTACAGGTTGTTACTGGATGGAGCTGAGTTTGGCTGATGTCTGACATGTGGGAGCCCCGTACAGCCCAGCCGGTCAGAATTTAGTAGTTCTCTGTCCCTGTGAGGAGGGTAGAGAAGGACAGGGATGGTCAGGGATTGAGGGTGATGACAGATACTTATTTGTTTAAACATGTAAGAGGAGTCCTATGTAAGGACGAGGAAGATGAAATTGGACAGGGTCTTGCAGGAACATGAAGCAAGAAAACAACGGTGAATCAGGAGAGTGAAGAGTGACCAGGAAATGTCGTCATTCAGGAAGATCAATGAGAATCCTAAGTCACCTCTATGCATACACAGAAAATAACAGTACAGTGGGGAGAGGACAGGACCACCCTAGGACAAAGGTGGGAGCTTATTCCCGGAGCCAGATTTAGCACGCGAGGGTAGAAAATGAATGCTGGTGTTCACTAAGGAAAAGGACAAAGAGGAAAGCGTGATGAGAAAGGTGGTCTGGTGATGTTCTCTGGGAGTTGATACTGAAGATAAGTGCTATTTAGTCTCTCTGACCATTTCTATGGGTAAGTCCTTTGGGGAAATTTAGTACATTGTGAGACACAGACCACATGCAGTTAAATATGATGTTTAAACTGCCGGCACCGTACTGTACGACAGAGATCTAACAACATCTGACCCGTACTGCAAGGGAAGGGAATGGTCTGTCTCTGGTATAAACATGTCCTGCATATGTCACTGCTCAAGCACAGTCAACATTTGAAGGCAGGGACAGTGAACCTTACAATATCTAGCCCTACACTGCCAGGACGCAGAACAATAAAACTCGCAGCGCTGTTCAGTGAGCACACGGTCCTGTACACACCCAGCACTGTACACCATCGTTCTTTTTCTGTTGTCCATCGAGATCCGATGACGACATACACTCCTTTAACCGTGAGATCTCTGATGACCATACAGTCCTGTCCTGGACCCACGAGCTCTATTGCAGGTGGGACATGTACATGTGGTCGTGGTTGTAATGATGGCAACCATTGGCTGCATTCTCCTGGCTCTCTTCTGCTGTCTTCTGTTGTTCTTTTCATCTCCAGAATACGAACCCGTCCCTACACAGCAGTCGCCAAGTGTTATGGTCAGCAGCAACATCCTCCAGGTCCTCGGTCTCATTTTGCACTCCTTAAATCATTCTTCATCTGAACCTTATATCGCTTCTTCGCCCTCCAGCTGAGCGTCGACCATGATGTAGCTGGCCGTATAACACTCCGCGGGGTAGCCGACATGTGGGCATCCTTATCACGTGCCCCAGCCACTGCGGCTGACGATAGGTGATCATGGCCTCAATACCCCTGCAGTTGGTCTTTACCAGTATTTCAGTGTGAGGCACCAGCTCACGCCAAGTAATTCCCAGGATGCGCTGAAGGCAGCTTATGTGGAAGCGCACCAAGGACATGATGTGACGGCTGTAGTTTCCCCAAGCTTCACAGCTATAGAGGAGGGTGGTGACACAGACCGCTTGGTATACAACGACCGTTGTGGAGGGACGAAGGCTCCTGTTCTGAAAGACAACGCCGAAGTCTCCCAAAGGCAGCTGATCCCAGTTTAATGCGGCTCCGGATGTCGTTGTCAATGCCGCTATCCTCAGATAGAATCCTGCCCAGATATTTAAAGATGGAACTACTGACAGCTTTTCATCACCAACAGTGAAGGCAGGTAGGGTGGGTGGAACACTGGTACTCCATTGGCAAACCACTTCTGTCCTGGTGGTATTGACGGTCAGCCCCATCCTGCTGTACGCTCTCACCGCCACAGCAAGGACAGTCTGAAGATCCTCCGGAATGTGGGCCACAGGAGCACAATCATCTGCATACTGCAGCTCCAGGACCCGCTCTCTATGGAGTTTGGTGGTGCCCTGGAGCCGCCTGATGTCAAAGAGGTTGCCATCTGATCTGACGTCCTCTGGCACACCGCTGCTGTCTTCAGTCTCGTTGCGGAGAGGCTTGGCAACACACAGGAGGAAGATGGTAAAGAGCACTGGCACTAGCACACACCCCTGCCTCACCCCTGTGTGTACAAGGAAGGGCTCGGACTCTTGTCCTGCTATGGTCACCCGATCAGTCATCCCATCCTGGAACTGGCGGCGGATGTTAACAAATGCATTGGGACAGCCACACCTGAGGAGGACATCCCATAAAAGCTCTTTGCACTGTGTCGAATGCTTTGGAGAGGTCGACAAAGGCCATAAACGGGTCCTGATGTTGCTCCCGGCACTTTTCCTGAAGCTGCCGGGCTGTGAAGATCATGTCGACCGTGCTCCTGTTCTTCCTAAACCTACACTGCGATTCGGGCAGCATTGACTCAGTGATGCTGCCGATGAGCCTCTGAAGCATCACCTTCGCCAGCAACAAAAAGGAGTGAGATGCCCCTAGTATTGCCACAGATGTCACCCTTGTCCTTATAAATGACAACGGTGTTTGCATTTCTCCATTGCTGCGGGATGTTCTCGTCAGTCCAGGCATCGGTGATGTACTCGTAGAGGGTTCGCCTCCATTCTTCAGTAGCCCTCCATGTGCCCTCCGTTCTTCAGTAGCTCAGCAGGGAGATTGTCAGTGCCAGGGGACTTGTTGTTCTTAAGGGAATGGACAGTTGATAGAACCTCCTGGAAGGTTGGTGGTAGACTGAGGTCGTGGATACGTGGACATTCAGGCAGTTCGTCCAGGATGGTGGGGTCTGCGTCAGAGTCTTGATCAAGCAGGGTGTTAAAATGCTCAGCCCACCTCAGCAGAATGGTATTCTGATTATTCAAAAGTGTTAGACCATCTTCTGTTTTCAGGGGAGCAATGCATCGATTTATTGGGCCGTAGATGGTTTTGACATAATTGTAAAAAATATGCATGTCATTATTATCGGCAAAGAACTGAATTTCATGTGCCTTTTAGGTCCACCACTCATTTTGTATGGCCCGAATTGCCTTTTGCACTTTCCTCCGAGCTGCCGGCCAATGCTGTCTGATGCTGGTGGATGAGGGGGTTGTCTAATGTTGCCCGGTGTGCTTTGTGCATGTCCTTAAGCAAGTTGTGGGTAGTGTCTGAGTTATCGTCAAACCGGTCTTGGTGGTTCCTGCTCTTCTGGCCGATGGATTGAGCTGCTGCCTCATGGAGCGCAGAGCGATATAGGTCCTCTGTCGTTCCATGGTATTTTCTGAGCTGAGACAAGGTACCAGCTTCCTAAGTTTCTCAGCTGGGTTGCGTCGAAACTCACTTCTTGATTCAGTGTTTCTCAGGCGTTTGCAATTTAGCCGCTTTTAATTGAGCTTTTGCAGCCGCAAGGCGGGTGGGGCGCACTTTCATATGGAGCTTGGCCACAATCATCCGATGGTCAGTCCGGCACTCTGCACCTATCACGGCACGGGTGATGAGAACATCCTTGATGTCACTACGTCTCACAATGACGAAGTCGATCATGTGGCAATGTTTATAGCGAGGGTGAATCCACAAGGTCTTATATTTTGCCTTCTGCTGAAAGATGGTGTTGGTTATGGTAAGGTTATGCTCAGAGCAAAGAATGAGTAGTCTCGTGCCAGTTGCATTGACCTTGCCAATACCATGCCTACCTAGCACTCCACTCCATATCCTGTTGTTCTGTCCCGCCCTGGCGTTGAATTCCCCAACCAAAAAGATCTTATGGTTCTTAGGGATCCGGCAAAATGCTTCATCCCATGTCTGATAAAAGCATTCCTTGGCCTCATTCCCAGATGGCAAAGATGGTGCACAGGCACTGAGAAGCGTGGCATAACGTTCCTTTGCCAGGAGGATACGGTGGGTCATTAGTCTTTCACTAATGCCAACATGTGTTTCTGTGAGACTTGGTAGAAAGGTGTTCTCGATGGCCATTACTACTCCGTGGTGATGTTGTCCACCTGGGGAGAAATCTTTCCAGAAGAAGGTGGAACCCATCTGTTAAAGAGCCTCCATCCCGGCGCCTGGTCTCACTCAGGGCAGCAATGTCGATGTTGAGCGCCTCAGCTCGGTAGCGATCAAGACTGTTCTCCGTTGAGGTCTGTCAGAGATGCCATCAGCGTCCAGGGGAGTCCTTTCATTCCATGCTGTCAGTTTCAGGTTGCATTGTTTCTTATTTCGACCGCAGTGGTGGAATAGCCCGATAGTCGCGGTAACCTATCCAGCTGAGTGATTGAATAGGCAATTTATAATCCACCTTTTCTACGCCGTTCCCGAATTGGGGTGAGCAATGCGGTCCATACATAGGGCTGATCAGTCGCATAGGGGTCTGCCGAAAACAGCTGCCGCTCAGTCCCAGCTGCGAGCGACCAAATACCCTGTGCCGCTGCGGTACAGGGTTCTGACTAGGAGCTCCCAATCCATTCGTACCTGCTGCCGTTGCCAGACGCACCATCGCCGTCAGACGTTAACCATATGTAAGGTCCACGTATTTTTCACCGTAGTCAGAGGCGGAGACCTGCGCAGGGAAGATAGAGAGGATGTGGAGAGGATGTTTCCTATTGTGGGGGAGTCTAGGACCAGAGGACACAGATAGAGTGGATGGAGAGAGGATGTTTCCTATAGTGGGGGAGTCTAGGACCACAGACAGAGTGGATGTGGAGAGCATGTTTCCTATGATGGGGGAGTCTAGGAACAGAGGACACAAATAGAGTGGATGTGGAGAGCATGTTTCCTATGATGGGGGAGTCTAGGAACAGAGGACACAAATAGAGTGGATGTGGAGAGGATGTTTCCTGTAGAGGGGGAGTCTAGGACCAGAGGATACAGAAAGAGTGGATGCGGAGTGGAAGTTTCCTATATTGGGGGAGCCTAGGACCGCAGATAGAGTGCATTTGGAGAGGATGTTTCCTATATTTGGGGAGTCTAGGAACAGAGGACACTGATAGAGTGGATGTGGAGAGGATGTTTCCCATAGTGGGGGAGTGTAGGACCAGAGGAAGAAGATAGAGTGGATGTGGACTGGATGTTTCCTATAGTGGGAGAGTCTAGGACCAGAGAATACAGACAGAGTGGATGTGGAGAGGATGTTTCCTATAGTGGGGGCGTCTTCGACCAGAAGATACAGAGTGGATGTGGAGAGGATGTTTACTATAGTGGGGGAGTCTAGTACCAGAGGACACAGATAGTGTGGATGTGGAGAGGATGTTTCCTATTCTGGTGGAGTCGAGGAGCAGAGGACACAGATAGAGTGGATGTGGAGAGGATGTTTCCTATAGTGGGGGAGTCTAGGACCAGAGGACTCAGATAGAGTGGAAGTAGAGAGTATGTTTCCTATAGTGGGGGAGTCTAGGACCAGAGGACACAGATAGAGTGGATGTGAAGAGGACGTTTCCTATAGTGGCGGAGTCTAGGACCAGAAGACACAGATAGAGTGGATGTGGAGAGGATGTTTCCTGTAGTGGGGGAGTCTAGGACCAGAGGACACAGATAGAGTGGATGTGGAGAGGATGTTTCCTGTAGATGGGGAGTCTAGGACCAGAGGGTACAGACAGAGTGGATGCGGAGAGGATGTTTCCTATATTGGGGGAGTCTAGGACCACAGATAGAGTGGATGTGGAGAGGATGTTTCCTATAGTGGGAGAGTCTAGGACCAGAGGACGCAGATAGAGTGGATGTGGAGAGGATGTTTCCTGCAGTGGAAAGTACTCTGTTCATGTCAAGATCTTTACCAGCGTCGCTGAGCAGAGGGATCTTGCGATCCAAGTTCACAGCTCCTTGAAAGCGGCCACGCAGGTCGATGAGGCGGCTAAGGACGCTCGCTTTTGTTAGTCAAGACTTTGAGTTCAAGAGTCAGCGGGTGATGTTGCAGCTTTATCAAACTCTGATCAGGCTACACCTGAAGAACTGTGGACAGTTCTGTCCGTCCCAGTACGGGAAGGATGTCGAGGCTTTGGAGAGGGGGCAGAAGAGATTCACCAGGACGCTGCCTGGTTTAGAGGGCACATGCTGTCACAAGTGGGCTGGATAAACGTGGGTTCCTTACGCCGGAGGCCGAGGGGAGATCCGAGAGCAGTTTATAGGATTATGAGAGGCATAGATAGAGTGGACAGGGGGGTATCTGTTTCCCAGGGTTGACATGTCTAGTACCAGAGGGCAGGCAATGAAGGTGTCGGGGGTGCGGATGTGAGGGGTAAGTTTTTTTTTATTCGGAGAGTGGTGGTTGCCTGATCTGCCGCTAGAGGCAAATACATTAGGGGCTTTTAAGAGACGTTTGGGGAGGCACGTGGAGATGAGGAAGGTGGAGTGTTTGGTGTCGTTTTTGATTTGAGTTTCAGCTTGGACGGTACGACATTGTGGGCCCAATGGCCTGTTCTTGATGTACGTTCTATGGTCTATGACACGGGGAGGGGAGCACAAGATGGACTGAGGGAGGGTTTAAAGGACAGTACACGGTTAAAGACCCTCTTCTCCCTTCCTCCCCCCCCCCCCTCAGCCTCTCTCCATGATGCCGATCCCGGCGAAGGCGGACACAACGTTCCTGGTGACGGAGCCGCTGTGCCAGATCCCGGGATTCCCGCCGTCCTACGCCAGCGCGCAGCTCCCGCCGGGGACCTAAGTGATCCCCGGCCAAGAGGAGGAGGCGGCCGTGGCCGAGAGGGAGGCGACCAGGAGGAGACTGAGAAACCTGGCGGTGGGTGGCCGAGGGATCCGCCGCGGGGCCGTGCCGATATCGGGGGGGGGGGGGAGGAGGGCCGGGACACTCCCTACCGTTCACTGTCTGTGTCCGACCCGCGTACGCCGAGGTCCCACCATCTCTCGACACTCAGTTCACGGTGCGTGTCCGACCCTCGTACGCCGAGGACCCCCGTCCCTCGACTCTCCCCGCCGTTCACGGTGTGTGTCCTACCCTCGTACGCCGAGGTCCCCCCGTCCCTCGACTCTCCGCAACGTTCGCGGTGCGTGTCCCACCCTCGTACGCCGAGGTCCCCCCGTCCCTCGACACTCCCCGCCGTTCACGGTGTGTGTCCTACCCTCGTACGCCGAGGTCCCCCTATCCCTCGACACCCCACCGTTCACGGTGCGTGTCCGACCCTCGTACGTCGAGTTCCCCCTGTCCCTCGATACCCCACCGTTCACAGTGTGTGTCCTACCCTCGTACCCCGAGGTCTCCCCATCCCTCGACACTCCCCACCGTTCACGGTGCGTGTCCTACCCTCGTACGCCGAGGTCCCCCCGTCCCTCGACACTCCCCACCGTTCACGGTGCGTGTCCTACCCTCGTACGCCGAGGTCTCCCCATCCCTCGACATTCCCCACCATTCACGGTGTGTGTCCTACCCTCGTACGCCGAGGTCCCCCTGTCCCTCGACACTCCCCACCGTTCACGGTGCGTGTCCCACCCTCGTACGCCGAGGTCCCCCTGTACCGAATACATGGAAAATGGATGAATATGGGCAATTTGTGGACATAAGTTGTGTTATCCATTTGAAAACTATTTTAGTTTATTCGGCACTACTTTGTAGCTGAACGACCTGTTTACTGCCTGTGCTCTTTGTTGCTATCTGTCCCCCGCTCTCACCCCCTCACACCCGCACCCTGCCCCCTCTAACTCCCTGTCTCTCTCTGCCCCCTCACATTCCCCATTCCTGAACCTCCCTGCCCTCCCTTCCACATTCTCCCTCTGACCCACACCCCCCTCTTTCCTGCTTCATCTCTCTCTCCACACCTCACTACCGCTCTCCCCGTCCCTCACACTCCTCTCCCCCTCCCCCATCTCCGCCCGCTTCTCCTTCCGCCACTCCCTTCCCCGTCCAGCTCCCTCCTCCTATCTCCCCCTCCCCCATCTGCGCCCGCTTCTCCTTCCGCCACTCCCTTCCCCGTCCAGCTCCCTCCTCCTATCTCCCCCCGCCCCTTCAAACCCCCGCCCCTCCTCTCACCCCCTCCCTCCCCTTCCTCTCACCCCCCCCCCCCTCTCTTTCAGTACAGGAGCAGGGAGGTTCTACTGCAGTTGTACAAGGCCCTGGGGCGACCGCACCTGGAATATTTTGAGCAGTTTTGGTCCCCTAATATTGAGGAAAGACATTCTTGCCATAGAGGGAGTACAGAGAAGGTTCACCAGATTGATTCCTGGGGTGGCAGGACTTTCATATGAAGAAAGACTGGATCGACTAGGCTTATACTCGCTGGAATTTAGAAGATTGAGGGAGGATCTTATTGAAACGTATAAAATTCTGAAGGGATCGGACAGGCTAGATGCAGGAAGATTGTTTCCGATGTTGGGGGAGTCCAGAACGAGGGGTCACAGTTCAAGGATAAAGGGGAAGCCTTTTAGGACTGAGCTGAGTAAAAACTTCTTCACAGAGAGAGAGTGGTGAATCTGTGGAATTCTCTGCCACAGGAAACAGCTGAGACCGGTTCATTGGCTATATTTAAGAGGTAGTTAGATATGGCCCTTGAGGCTAAAGGAATCAGGGGGTATGGAGAGAAAGCAGGTACGGGGTTCTGAGTTGGATGATCAGCCATGATCGTACTGAATGGCGGTGCAGGCGAAGGGCCGAATGTCCTA